>NC_025998.2:93949844-94249844 GCF_000442705.2 Elaeis guineensis | reverse complement strand
GGCCAAAAATCAAGGCACTAACATGAGAATATCATGGAAAAAAATTATATTAAGAAGTGGTGTGACAAATGGGTTAGAGTCCTTCACAAGTTGGACTCTTGGTCAGGCGCATGGATCAGGCTGACAGGATTTCCAACTTCAATGAATTTTCACGATTAAACCAAAAAAAATTTAACTTTCAAAAAAATCTCTTATGCTCAAAATAAAGTTAGAAATTATTTAAAAATTTATTTTATCATGGAACATAGGATAAGCTTAAGGATGAGGCATCCCATCTCATGGGACGCAAAAGCTGTTTCTGCACACAAAAACTGCACCCACGCACAAGAAAAATTTTTGACTCATGGAAACTTAGTTTTCTAGCTCCAAATTTTCAATATATGTATCCAAGGGGAACTAACTCAAACTCAAAATTTATTTGAATTAATTTAGCTTTAATTAGCCCAATCTGTAATCAATTTCAAATCTGATTCGAAATAAGGAGCTAGTTTTTTGCAACATGTGCTAGCATGTCAATTTTGCAAACATGATCTAATCCAATTAGACCCCTGATCAATATCCTTTGTGTGTGACCCATTGAGTTCCATATCTAGTTATCAATAGGTCTGAGTTCAAGTCGATTTGATTTGATTAAAATTTAATTTAATCGATCTAGATCCAATCGAGCTAACCCGATTTCAGCAATTAGAACTCTTTCTAATTGGTAATTGAATTAAACTCTTTAATTTGATCAAATCCATAAGATAAGATTGATATCTAGCAATATATCATGTCTACCTAAAAGATATAAAATTTTTGATAGAAATACCAAAAATATCCTTCAGTGAAAAGTTATCGTACAATTTGATCCTGCAATCTCCTTGCACCCCGAATATGACTCTGGATATGGAATGATGTCAAATTCAATATCATACTCATATTTCTCTCAATCTTATATGATGATTTAATTAATAAAATATTATAAACTCTTTTTAATTTTTATTTTGCTTTGATCAAAGGCTTCCTGAATCATCAATCGATCAGAGCAAGTAGGATGCGATTTCCTCTTATCAAGAGTGATCGATTCCATGTTGACCTAGTCACAACCTCCATACACATTCTACCATATCTAAAACACCTCATACATGACTAGGTCATGAATGAGTATGAACCAAAAAATATGGATTCATGTATACAAGATTTTATGGTAGTCTCAGGTCAAAGGATTACATGCACAACTCCCACTATAAGAAAAGATCTCTTGACAGGTAAGTAAATTTCATAAGATGTTTCTTAAGTCAGATCAATTCAGTGAACTCATTCTCTAATGAGCACCCACTTCTTTGTATTAGTGTCTCACACAAGTGGCATATGAGATCTGCCACCCTCTCCATCGAGCATACATAGAAAGTGCTAATCTATCCGAAATATTGATCTCCTACTCAATGCTCCTATGACTAGAAATATTCTAAATCAGGATTTTTAGAATTTTATGTCTCATAGGTATGATCTCATCATAAACCTAAACCCATTTTTCTGATTTATGGAGTTCATCATAATCATTATTAAAGTAAGATGCAGCATATGATGAAAAATACCTTTTATTATTTAAAGAGTCAATATATAAGTTTGGAAGATTAAAAGGAAAACCCATCAAAATACAAATTTTGATTGGCTTGTACGGCATATTTTTTTCAATCTCCCACTTGCACTAAAGTCAATCATCCTTATATTTTATCCCCATACAATCGAGATGGCGATCGAACTGCTGCTGTGGTAGAGCCTTGTGAATGGGTCTGCTATGTTATTCTTTGTTTCTACTCGTTCAATGACAACATCTTGTCTTTCGATTATTTCACGAATGAGATGGAAGCATCTTAGAATGTGCTTGGATTTATGATGAGACCTTGGTTCATTTGCTTGAGCAACTACTCCAGTATTATCATAGTAAAGTGGTACTGGATTCTTAATCTCAGGAACGAAACCCAACTCAGTGATGAACTTCTTCATCCAGACAGCTTCCTTGGCAGCTTCACTTGCAGTTATATATTTTGCCTCAGTGGTTGAGTCAGCTACAGTCTGCTGCTTAAAATTTTTCTAATTAACAGATCCACCATTAAGAATAAAGACATATCCTGAAGTGGACTTGCTATCCTGAGGGTCTGATTGGAAACTAAAGTCAGAATAACTTTTTAGTTTTAAATCAGATCCTCCATATATCAGAAAAATATCTTTAGTCCTTCTTAGATACTTAAGAATATTTTTTACTGCTTTCCAATGACCCTCTCCTGGATCAGCCTAAAATCTACTAACTATGCCTAAGGCATAGGCAACATCAGGCCTAGTACATAGCATAGCATACATGATCGACCCTACTGTCGAAGCATAGAGAATAGAACTCATTCTATTTCTCTCTTTCGGTGTTTTAGGAGACATCCTTTTAGAGAGATGTATGCTTTGACTGATGGGTAAATAACCTCTTTTACTTCCATCCATGCTAAACTTCTTTAGCACTAAGTCTATGTACTTGGATTGGGACAAGCCTAACATCATCTTAGATCTATCCCTATAGATCTTTATATCTAGTATATAGGGTGCTTCACCCAAATCCTTCATAAAAAATTTACTTGATAGCTATGTCTTGATCAATTGTAACATTGGGATATCATTCTTAATAAGAAGTATATCATCCACATATAAAACTAAGAAGATAATGGCACTCCCACTAGTCTTTTTGTATACACAAGGTTCATCCATATTTTTGATAAAGCTAAACTCTTTGACTGTAACATCAAATCGGATATTCTAACTCCTCGAGGCCTGTTTTAATCCATAAATAGATTTCTTAAGCTTGCATACCTGATTTTCTCTCCCTTTTGAGACAAACCCTTCTGGCTGAGACATGTAAACCTCTTCCTCAAGATAATCATTAAGGAAGGTGGTCTTGACATCCATTTATCAAATCTCATAATCATGGTATGCTGCTATTGCAAGCATAATCCGTATAGATTTGAGCATGGCAACAGGTGAAAATATTTTATCATAATCAATACCTTATTTTTGCCTGAAACCTTTAGCTACTAATCTAGCTTTATAGGTTTTAACTTGGCCATCCGCTCCAATCTTTTTCTTATAGACCCATTTGCATCCAATAGGGGTCACACCCTCTGGTGCATCAACCAAAGTCTATATTTAGTTGGAATACATGGAGTCCATTTTGGATTTCATAGCCTGTAGCCATTTGTCTGAGTCCCTTCTCATGATGGCTTCCGTATAGGTCAAAGATTCATCATTCTCAATGATGTGGGCATTATTATTCTCAATAACGAACTCATACCTCATAGGTGCATTTCGCACCCTATCCGACCTTCGGAGAGGAGGTGTACTTTGTGTTTGTACTTCATTAATGGATATTTTTGGTTAAGGATCATCTTGTACTTACATTTGTAGGTCTTGAACTTCTCCAAGTTCAATTTTCTTCCCACTGTCTCTTTCTAGGATAAACTCTTTTTCCATAAAAGTGGCATATTTACTGACAAACACCTTATGTTCATTAGGATGGTAAAAGAGGTATCCTATACTCTCTTTAGGATAACCTACAAATAAGCATTTATCTGCCCTAGTACTCAGCTTATGTCCAAAATTTCTTATTCAGGATATAGACAGTAGTTTCTCGGGCATATCCCTAGAAGAAAATTAGCAAATTTATAAGGTACATCATGGACCGCACCATATCTAATAAAGTGCGATTCCTCCTTTCCGCTACACCATTTAGCTGTGGTATATAGGGAGAGATCCATTCTGAGAGAATTTTATTTTCTTTAAGATGATCTAAAAATTCATTGGATAAGTATTCTCCTCTTCGATCAGTTCGAAAGATTTTAATATTTTTTTCAATTTATTTTTCGACCATACTTTGATACTCTTTAAATTTATCAAAGGCTTCAAATTTGTGTTTCATAAGATACACATATCCAAATCTAGATAAATCATCAATGAACGTTATAAAATAAGAGTATCCTCCTCTGACTTCTGTTGTCACAGGACCACATACATCAGTATGTACAAGTCCTAATAACTCACTTGTCCTTTCTCTATGTCCACTAAATGGAGTCTTAGTCATTTTTCTCATAAGACAAGATTCACAAGTACCTAATGATTCATAATCATAAGAATCAAAGAACTCTTCTTTGTATAACTTGTTAATCTTTGTCTCACTTATATGACCAAGTCAACAATGCCAAAGTAAAGTATTATTCAACTCTTCTCTCTTTCGCTTTTTACTTTTATTAATATAAAAAATATTATCATTAGATAGAATTAGAAGATCATTATTAATAACACCATGATAAATAATTTTATTAGAAAAAAAAATTGAGCAACTATTGCTCTTTCCATTTATTTCATAACCTCATTGCAATAGTAACGATACAAAAATAATATTTTTAATGATTTTAGGCATATAATAACAGTTTTCT
This sequence comes from Elaeis guineensis, assembly GCF_000442705.2. Lineage (NCBI taxonomy): Eukaryota > Viridiplantae > Streptophyta > Magnoliopsida > Arecales > Arecaceae > Elaeis > Elaeis guineensis. The sequence continues at coordinate 94,245,387 of NC_025998.2, read as the reverse complement.
AGCTCTAAGATCTTTTCAGAAGGTAACTTTAATATATATATCCCTACAGCCTCTGCTTGGATTGACTCTCCTCCAACACCGTAGAGCTCGAAGTCACCCTTCTTCAGTACTCTAATATTCTGCAGCCCCTGCAACGATTTGCAGATATGAGAACCGCAGGTGGTATCCAATACCCAAGAGTCTGAATTGGGAGAACTTAATGACAAAATTGTATGTATCTCATACATACCTTTTGGTGCATCGCTTGCACCTATCTTCACAGCTGCAAGATATAATTTACAATTTTTTTTTCAATATCCTGCCTTGCCGCAGTGAAAGCAGGTACCCTGTCCGGAGACTTTCTTCTCCTTCTTCTTCATCTTGCCACCCTTAGGATTCAGTGCTTTCTTTGAACCCTTAAAACCTGACTTCTTCTTAAAGGTTTTACCCACAAGAAGAAGTGGAGCTTTTTCTTTCTTAATATGGCTCTCAGCTATCTTAAGCATATTTAACAGCTCAAGCAAGGAGGTATTCAGTTTGTTCATATGATAGTTCACAACAAACTGAGCGAATGACTCGGGGAGAGATTGCAGGATCAAATCTTGACTTAATTCTCTATCCATCATAAAACCAAGTTGACCCAATTTAGTGATCAGATCAATGACCTTCAGGACATGGTCTTGTACGGATGATCCCTCAGTCATTCTAGCATGGAATAACTGCTTAGATATCTCATATCTAGCAGTTCTACTCTGTTCTCCATACAACTCTTTAAGATTGAGGAGTATAGATTGAGTATCCATGCTTTCATGCTGCCTCTGCAACTCATTGCTCATAGAGGCCAGTATGATGTACTTGACAGTCAAACTGTCATTCTTCCACATCTTGTATGTGGATACCTCCTCTTTTGCAGCATCATCCCCAACCTCTTGTGGTTCAGGGATGTCAAGAATATAGGAGAGCTTCTCCTGAGTGAGTATGATCTTTAAATTTCTCAACCAGTCTACATAATTGGGACTGGTCAACTTGTTGGAATCTAAAATTTCTCGCAATGATAGTGAAGATGCCATTTGTAGAATTTAATCTATAATAATTACAAAATATTATATAAGCAAATAACTCATATTGACTCATACAATTAAATAAGGTCTTTAGATTTAATTATGCCTCTCACTATTTTATCGAACATCATAACCCTCTACTATGATGAACGAGACATATTTAATATTTATCTTAGTGGGATTGAGACCCTAATTCCTCATAATGATCTTGTGTTAACACAACAAACCCTTATGAGTTCACAGGTAGGAAACTCTTTTCAATTGCATCTCATGCAATTTTTAATATTATATCTTGGCCTGTAAAATATTATTAGCCTTGTGTTAACACAACAAGCTATAATATTTTAGTTAAGTTAGACCCTTCATTTCAATACAGTCAAATTCTAATATAACTGCCCTTGTGTTAACACAACAAAGCAGTATATTCAAAATTGCCATAAGCATCTTCTATACACCAGGATTATGTTATATCAATCCTTATGATAAGTCTCATGTTAACACAACAAACTAGCCATAGTTCATGATGTAACATTATCCTAGCATGAAGGAAGGCCCTTAATAGTGTTTTCAACATTAGGATTTTTCAATATCAAGATCGCTTAATCAAATTGGTTAGATAAGTAAGGTGGGGGTCCTCCCATTGCTTTCCTTAGACATCAATAAATTGATCAGATCAGACAACAGAACCAATTAAAGAATCACCTATAGCACTTTCTTAGACACTAATTGATCAATTGATCAAGAATTGATTAACCCATAGTTGCATATCACTATCACTTAATATAATTTTCTAATGAGGGCTTTATTTGGTCTCATGCACATTCTAACTACATAATACCCATTTATGTATCAACATTAAAATTTTTTATATGTGCAAGTATAACATATGGACATTCATCATCCTAGGACAACCTTGCAGCATAACCCCATTATGCTAGGACAACCTTATGTCAAGATGATGAAGTGGTGAATGATATATGCATTATTTCATATCATCATATGAAAGCATAAATAATTTTATAGTATAAATCATACTATGGATCACATGAATATTATGTATATATGATTGAACCAAACGAGGCCGGCTATGATACCACTATAGGGTTTCTGGGTGGGCATGCACAGTGGAAACATAATGAATTTTAAAATTTTAATAAAAAATCTTAAATATTAAACCTTTAAACCAGCATCTTCTTGATGATTAATAATTATATATAATATAAATTCAAGATTAAATTTAAGTTATAGAAGAATACCTGCAGCGCTTAATCCAAATTTTGGTAGAACCTCCACCGGATGCCCAAGTATTCGCCCTCCAACGATGATCCACACAAGGCTATGATCAGGACACCAACTCTTTGAGATGATTCCTCCTCCAAAATTCTCACTCTGAGAATTTTCTTGAATACTAGAACCTCAAGACCCTCTTCCTCTTCTCCTAGCCTTCCTATCCCTACCTTTCTTCTCTCCTTGTCTTCCTTAATTCTCTTCCTAGACTCTTGTCCTAAAATTAGACTTGTCCTTTCTATTTTTGAACTTATCCTAACAAGAGAAGGAATAGACTAATTGGACAATAGGGAGAGGATATTAGAAAGAAAGGAGGAATTAAAAATCTGAATGAATCCAATCCCCCGGCGCACCCCCTTTAAATACTTAGTGATGGGTTGCCTTCGGGAATTTTTTGTGCCCCTTCCACGTGCCATCTCGCATCCATCAAAAAATTTCATGCCTCCTGATGAATTGTCATACCCATCTGAAAATTTTTGATACATGGCAATCATCAGAAAAAAATCCAAGAGATGCTTCATGCAGAAGGACTCTTCGAAATATTTTTCTCGATGATTCTTCGATGCATCACGCAGCTTCCCATGACATAATTTTTTTCCACCACCCATCAATATAATTTTGTCCATCCAATAGCCAAAAATCAAGGCACTAACATGAGAATATTGTGGAAAAAAATTAGATTAAGAAGTGGCGTGACAAATGAGTTAGAGTCCTTCACAAGTTGGACTCTTGGTCAGGCGCATGGATCAGGCTGACAGGATTTCCAACTTTAATGAATTTTCATGATTAAACCAGATGGAATTTTAACTTCAAAAAAAAATTTTTATGCTCTAAATAAAGTTAAAAATCATTCAAAAATTTATTTTATCGTGGAACATAGGATAAGCTCAAGGATGAGGCATCCCATCTCATAGGATGCAAAAGCTATTTCTGCACACAAAAACTGCACCCATGCACAAGAAAAATTCTTAACTCATGGAGACTTAGTTTCATGGCTTCAAATTTTTGGTATATGCAGCCAATGACTGAACCAACTCAAACCCAAAATTAATTTGAATTAATTTAGCTTTAATTAGCCCAATCTGGAATCAATTTCAAATCTAATTCGAAATAAGAAGTTAGTTTTTTTGCAACATGTGCTAGCATGTCAATTTTGCAAACATGATCTAATCCAATTAGACCCCTGATCAATACTCTTTGTGTGTGACCCATTAGATTTTACATCTAGCTAGTAATAGATCTAAGTTCAAGTTGATTTGATTTGATTAGAATTTAATTTAACCGATTTAGATCCAATCGAGCTAACCCGATTTCAGCAATTAGAACTCTTTCTAATTGGTGATTGAATTAAACTCTTTAATTTGATCAAACCTATAAGATAAGATTGACGTCTAGCAATGTATCATATCTACCTGAAAGATATAAAATTTTTGATAGAAATATCAAAAATATCCTTCAGTGGAAAGTTACCGTGCAATTTGATCCTGCGATCTCCCTGCACCCCGAATATGACTCTGGATATGGATTGATGTCAAATCCAATATCATACTCATATTTCTCTCAATCTTATATGATAATTCAATTAATAAAATATTAGAAATTCTTTCTAATTTTTATTCTGTTTTGATCAAAGGCTTCCTGAATCATCATTCTGTTTTGATCTAGGGACTTTTAGATGCTATAAGAGACTCACTATTTTATTAGATCTCCCACACTCTCCGGATGGAGAAACAAAAATTCTGACATGATAATTGGATTTTTAGTGGTGCTGCGGTCCCACCGATGCCGTGCACCTCACCTAACAGTTATTGGTAACACGAATAAACACCGATGTGTGGATAACTCTTTATCCAAATACTTCTATAAGCATGTTGCAGTCACTTGATATCTAAGTCATATGGGCTCACGTAATAGTTATTGCCCACACTTCTTAGTTAAGCCAGATTCATCGTTCACAAGTAGGTACAAAGCTGTCATTAGGTTCCTCACCTAACAGTTATTGGATCCAATCCTATTTTTATCCTACAGCAATTCTTTGCTAATACAGTGGTTGCATGTTTCCGATGCAACTGAACCACTGTAACCAACCGAGAATAATCAATGTCGATAGCATGCCTGCACATCTACAATGATGGAAGATCTTGGACTTAATATTTGATGGAGAGATTTGGATTTAGGTCTCATCTAATTAGTCATCACATGACTGATGTAATTAGCTGGACTTAATCAAACCACCAAACAACCATAATTGATACTTAATCTTCCAAATTAGCCAGATAAATGGAGATTCGTGAGGGTCCCCCCGTTGCTTTCTTTAGACACCAATAAATTGATCAGATAAGCGAACAAAACTAATTAAATAACCATATTTCAATTACTTGCCTTTGACATCAATTGAACAATTGATCCGAATAGGTTAGCTTAAGTGAATCAGACTCGAGCCACAGAGCTGAATTAGGTCCTTAGATTAATTGATTCTACATATGGATGTCAATCGATTCGATCAACAACAATTATATGATCTAAAACTCTATTGACCTCACCCTAATTAACACTTGACTCGAGATCAACTACTAAATTGATTTAGACCCAATATGATCAAATCAAAAATCCTTTTTATGTAATCCAATTACATGACCTAATTTGATCTACCCATAACCAATCCCTCATGCATAAACACTAATTCCAGATCTTAAATCAAAATTTTTTGCATGAAGAATAAATTTTGATCTCAAAATAATTTCAGATCATGCATACAAATATGTATCATATATATAAACTAGTTCAGATCATTGAAACAATTTTAGCCCCAAATAAACTTTCATATATCATATATATGAATCAAAATAGATCTCGAAACTCTTTTTAGATCTAAATAACAAAACATATATTACATATATGCTTTAAAAATTAGATCTAAAAATTCAATCTAATTAAAAATTTTAACATCATTCTAGGACAACCATACAACATAATAAATTATACCAGGACAATCTTATGTCAGAACGACATCAAAATTTTTCAGATCTAAAATTTTTCTCTATCGATTTTAAATCTAAATGTAAATCTGATGCATATGATGTGGCTCAAAAACTAATGTTGGAGTTTTATGATTTCATGCACGCATGATTTTATAAATCAAGTAAATAATAGAATTTTAAAAATTTTCAAATTAAATTTAATTTAATCTAAGCATGCATAAGATCATATCTTCAAACCATAACTATAATCATCATATGTGAGATAAGATTCAGATATAGAATCAAAAAAAAAAAAAATATAAAATATATCTGGACATGGATCAATCTTCAACTCGAACGAATGATCATGGATGTCTTGTGAAGGTTCTTTTTAGCCGCACAAGTGTCTGATCTCTACGGATATCTACATAAGACTCTAATCTGATCAGAAGTCTTTTGATCTCACCAGAGTGCTAGTTCTCTTATAAAAATTATGTCTTGATGGTTAAAAATCTTCTTTTCTCCTAAGACACTCTTAGAGAACAAGAAGATGTAGGAAGATCTTGATCTCTATACTAGAGATCATGAGAAGAACTCTTTCTTCTCTTTTCTTCCTAAAATTCATACACCAAATCTCTATAATAGAGATGTAAAAATTTTATCTAATTTTTGGACAAAAGGAGGAGGAGACATCCATATCTAAACATTGACAAGATGGAAGAGATAGAGATGTCTAAACAACCAACCTTTGGTTGTGTAAGAAAGAAAGGATATCGAGCAAAACAAACCTCACGCCATGCCATCTTCATGCACCCTCCTCTCCCTTATTTTTCTCCACACCACCCTTGGTTTTTGGGCATCAAAGCTGATCACAAATCACTACTTACACGTCCCATATTGCTGGGAATTGATAGGCGTTAGATGGAGTTCCAAATCAAGTAGGAGATAGAGTCCACAACGCCAAGAACTCTTGCAATCTTTGGATGCCATCCAAACTCCAGATCCATGCCAAGGTTTTACACATTAAAAGGAGATTCCTCTTCATTCTTACATGCTAAAAATCAGAGAAAAAGAGGTGTGAAATCTGTTGTGGCATGGAACACAAAATCAGGTTGCATGGGACTCCTTGTTGGTGCATGAATAGGAAGTTATATGGGACTCAATGTTGTGGTTGTTTTAAGTCAAATAAAATTTTAATGAATACTAATCAAATTAGGATCAGATTAAACTCAAATAAATAGAAATCTAAATTTGATTTGAAGCTCAATTAATTTAGATTGGATATTTTCTAATTGGAGAAGGAGTGTTAGTCTAATTGGACACTTTCTTGGTGCTGAATTTTATCCTAATCCCATTAAGATTTGGTGCAGTATGAAAATGAAGATTTTTTATCCAATTAAGAATACATATATCCTAGTCTAATTAGAAATTGGGTCAAATCCAAATCTTAATTCAACTGAGGCTAATCATCCAATCCTTTTAGGGTGATCCTATAACCCTATAGGGTTGATCAAATCAAACCCAAAATGAGTCAAATTAAATCCTGTTGGGTATAAAATACCCGCAGTCGAAATCCTCAGCAGAACGGCTCCGCCTGGACTCCTACGGGAGCCGGGCTCTGCCATCGACAGCAGAACGGCTCCGCCCGGACTCCTACGGGAGCCGGGCTCCTCCATCGACAGCAGAACGGCTCCGCCCGGACTCCTACGGGAGCCGGGCTCCGCCATCGACAGCAGAACGGCTCCGCCCGGACTCCTACGGGAGCCGGGCTCCTCCATCGACAGCAGAACGGCTCCGCCCGGACCCCTACGGGAGCCGGGCTCCGCCATCGACAGCAGAATGGCTCTGCCCGGACTCCTACGGGAGCCGGGCTCCTCCATCGACAGCAGAACGGCTTCGCCCGGACTCCTATGGGAGCCGGGCTCCTCCATCAGTAGCAGGGCGGCTCCGTCCGGACTCCCATGGGAGCCAGGCTCCTCCATCAGTAGCAGGGCGGCTCCGTCCGGACTCCTACGGGAGCCAGGTTCCACCTGCAACTTCGGCTCCGAGAGGGTTCCACCCGGACTCCTACGGGAGCCAAGCTCCGACCTCAGCCTCCGACCTCAGTATCGGCTACTGGAACCGGACTCCACCCACGACCTCAACCAAAGGGGGGACTCCTCCTGGACTCCTGCAAAGGCCGAACTCCGACCACTACCGAGCCTTGATCAACAGATCCACGTCCCTTGGCAGATAACAATAACAGCCATGGACCTGTTCCACTCCCCGTGACAGACGGCTAAAGGCGGCTGGCGGTTGGCAGGGTCATAATTACGCCGTACCTAGGCCAGCGTACCTACGGGGTCTTCGAAGCATCCCCTCGTACCGCCCCAATTCGAAAAGACTCCGACACGCGCTCATTTAATGCCAAAATATCTGGGAGCAGCAGGGCGCGGGGTTCGAAGGGACGGTTCCGGTTGTACCTCTATGTACTTCCTTCATTTGAAATTCAAAACTCGGATGTAGGGGGACTGGTGTTGGGTATAAAATACCCACAGCCGGAACCCTCAACGGAATCGACATCTGCGCAGCTCCGCCCGGACTCCTACGGGAGCCGGGCTCCACCGCCGACAGCAAGTGCAGCTCCGCTCGGACTCCTACGGGAGCCGGGCTCCACCGCCGACAGCAAGTGCAGCTCCGCCCGGACTCCTACGGGAGCCGGGCTACACCGCCAACGTCAGAACAGTTCCGCCCGGACTCCCCCGGGAGTCGGGCTCCGCCCACGACCCCTACCGCCAGGAGGACCTTACCCGGACCCCAACAGAAACCGGGCTCCGGCCGTTGCCGAGCTTCAATCGACAGATCCGCGCCCCCTGACAGGCCCTCAAAATGGCAACGACCCTGCCCCACTTCCTGTGGCAGACTCCGCGCAGTACCATCATTCCCTGACAGGCCGCAATAACCATAGCCACCCTGCTCCACTTCCTGTGGCAGACTCCGCACAGCTCCACTATCCCCTGGCAGGCCACAGTGACGGCCACGAACCTGCTCCACCTCCTGCGACGGATACCATGCGATTCTCCTATCCGCTGACAACGGACGCTGCTCCACCCCTCATAACAGATTCCACGTGGCGGGCCGAGGTAATGGCCACGTGTCCACTCCACTATCTTCCGCAATCAATTCCCCTGACCATGGGCGGCCCACTACCAGGCGGTTACGAATGTCGCCATCAATCCGTTGCCTCCTCCGCCTATAAAAAGGGGATTCAGATACGTTATTCTTTAAGCTCCTTTTCTTTATCTCAAAACTCTGCTAAATTCTTCGTTCGGGCACTCCATTCTTGTTGAGGCAGAAAATTGACTTGAGCGTCGGAGGGTCTTGCCAGAGCAACCCCACCTCCGGTTTAGACTTCCCTTGCAGGTCCCGGCGGCGACCGCGGCTTCCCCGACTCCAGCTTCTCCGGCGCAGGTGGATTTTCGCACCAACAGGATTGGCGCTAGAGGAAGGGGCCTGTGTCTTCGCAGCACCCTTGTTCTTGAAGGAGCGCTCAACGGACCCACTTTCGGCCATCTTTTCCAGCATCCAATCCTCTTTTCCCCATCCAATGCCCTCTCGCGAGGTTTCTGCACAACTACCTCTGGCTATGGTCGCCGATAAAGGGTGGCCGGATGACCAGTCTTCGTCGGATTCTGTCGACGTCATCTCGGGGGAATCCCGGCAGGAGGCAATCAGCACATCAGCTGCACCCCTCAAGCGGCAAAAAGTTGAAGAGCCTATAGCCTTCACTGAAGAAGATGCCCAGGGAGTCCAATTCCCTCATAACGACGCGGTCGTAGTTTCCTTGAATATAGCAGATTATGACGTCCGTCGCATTCTCGTCGACAACGAAAGTTCGGCCGACATCTTATTCTACAGTGCCTTTTCGAGAATGGCCACTCTTGGCGGTCATCTAAGGCCGATGTGCTCCCCCTTGATAGGGTTTACTGGTGACGCCGTTCCGACGGAAGGAATGATAGCTCTAACTGTGACCGCGGGTCAGCATCCAAAGCAGTCCAGAGCCCTGGTGAATTTCCTGGTGGTAAAGGCGCCATCTGCCTACAATGCAATTCTTGGCCGACCCGGCCTCAATGCCCTCAGAGCCATTGTTTCAACCTACCATTTGAAGTTGAAGTTCCCCACTGACAAGGGGATTGGAGAAGTTCGGGGAGACCAAGCGCTGGCCAGGCACTGCTACAATATTGCCCTGCAAAGAAGCGATCAAGCGGACCTCCGTCCAGTCGACGGGTTGGATGCGCGCGACGACCTCACTGAAGAGAGGGGCGGCCCGATCGAGGACCTAATACCAATTCCTTTGAATGATGGGAATGCGGAGCATGTGGTGTTAATTGGCTCCAACCTGGAGGAGGAGGTGCGGACGCATCTCGTGGATTTTCTCCGAAGGAATGCGGATGTTTTCGCATGGGTCCCGACGGATATGCCGGGGATTGACACAGAAGTCATGGAACATCATCTAGCGGTCGACCCTAAACATCGGCCAACAAAAGAAAAAATCCGGAGTCATGCCCCGGAGAGGCAGAGGGCGATAGCCAAGGAAGTGGATAAACTTCTCAAGGCCGGATTCATCAAGGAGGTCAATTATCCAGAGTGGATCTCCAATGTTGTCTTGGTCAAGAAGGCAAACGGCAAGTGGAGGATGTGTATCGATTTCAAAAAGCTGAATAAGGCTTGCCCAAAGGACAGCTACCCCCTTCCCAGGATCGACCAACTGGTGGATGCTACCTCGGGCCACGAGCTTCTCACTTTTATGGACGCATTCTCCGACTATAACCAGATTAGAATGGCATCGGAAGATGAAGAGAAGACTGCTTTTATCACTAATCGCGGCCTTTATTGCTACAGGGTTATGCCGTTCGACCTCAAGAACGCGGGAGCAACCTATCAACGACTGGTGAACAAAGTCTTCAAAGAGCAGATCGGCCGGAATATGGAGGTTTATGTGGATGATATGCTCGTGAAAAGCAGGTCTTCCGAAAATCATGTCGCCGAGCTCGAGGAAACCTTTGGCGCTCTTCGGAAGTATAGAATGAAGCTGAACCCGACCAAATGCGCCTTTGGGGTAACCTCAGGAAAGTTCCTGGGCTTCATGGTGTCGGGGCGTGGGATCGAGGCCAATCCAGAGAAAATTTGCGCCATCCAAAATATGGCTGCCCCAAGGTCGATCAAAGAGGTTCAATGCCTCACGGGAAGAGTCGCGGCTCTTAATCGCTTTGTCGCGAGGTCGGCCGAACGATGTCTGCCCTTCTTTCAAACCCTCAAGCAGCCGAAGAACTTTTGTTGGACCTCTGAATGCCAACAGACATTCGAAGAATTAAAAAGCTACCTTAGCTCACCCCCACTGCTGGCGAAGCCCGAGCCCAAGGAGAAATTATTTTTGTACCTGGCAGTCTCTCCCACAGCCCTTGCAGCTGTCCTTGTTAAAGAGGAAATGAAAGTCCAGCGACCGGTCTACTACATTAGTCGCGTATTGAGGGACGCCGAGACCAGGTATACTAAATTAGAAAAACTGACCTACGCCTTGTTGATTGCAGCTCGGAGACTCCGGCCTTACTTTCAAGGGCACACGGTGACGTTACTCACCGACCAACCGATCAAGGCGGTTTTGCACCGAGCTGATATCTCCGGAAGAATGGTGAAATGGGCCATCGAGCTCACAGAATTCGACATCAACTACAAACCTAGACCGACGATAAAAGCCCAAGTGTTGGCTGATTTCATAGTAGAATGCACCATCCCCGAGGAGAACCTCGCCCTAACTTGAGCAAAGTCGAAGGCCCGGTTCTTTTAGACCGGATGGGGGGAGAGGCCTTGCAACGCCCATATGTGCCCCCACAGCCCTGTTAGGGACAGGAGGAGAACCTCGCCCTAACTTGAGCAAAGTCGAAGGCCCGGTTCTTTTAGACCGGATGGGGGGAGAGGCCTTGCAACGCCTATATGTGCCCCCACAGCCCTGTTAGGGACAGGAGGAGAACCTCGCCCTAACTTGAGCAAAGTCGAAGGTCCGGTTCTTTTAGACCGGATGGGGGGAGAGGCCTTGCAACGCCCATATGTGCCCCCACAGCCCTGTTAGGGACAGGAGGAGAACCTCGCCCTAACTCGAGCAAAGTCGAAGGCCCGGTTCTTTTAGATCGGATGGGGGGAGAGGCCTCGCAACGCCCTAATGTGCCCCCACAGCCCTGTCAGGAACAGGAGGAGAACCTCATCCTGACATGAGCAAAGTGGAAGACCCGGACTCCTACGGGAGCCGGGTCCCTATGCCAAGAAGACTTCGCCCGGACTCCTACGGGAGCCGAGTTCCGCCGCAAAAAAGACTTCGCCCGGACTCCTACGGGAGCCGGGTCCCTACGCCAAGAAGACTTCACCCGGACTCCTACGGGAGCCGGGTTCCGCCGCCAAGAAGACTCCACCCGGACTCCTACGGGAGCCGGGTTCCGCCGCAAAAAAGACTTCACCCAGACTCCTACGGGAGCCGGGTCCCTACGCCAAGAAGACTTCACCCGGACTCCTACGGGAGCCGGGTTCCGCCGCCAAGAAGACTTCACCCGGACTCCTACGGGAGCCGGGTTCCACCGCAAAAAAGACTTCGCCCGGACTCCTACGGGAGCCGGGTCCCTACGCCAAAGAAGACTTCATCCGGACTCCTACGGGAGCCGCGCTCCGTCGCCAACATCAGCTATAGGACAACTCCGCCCGGACTTCTACGGAAGCCGGACTTTACTTATGACTTTTATTGCAGAAAAACTTTGCCCTGACTCTTACGAGAACCGAGCTACTCCAACTTCCGGAGGGCTTCTCCGTTCGGACTATCAAGGGAGCCGAACTTAGCTCCGACTTCAGCGAAGAAAAATCCAAGTAAACTTGACAAGTGGGTATCTCCGAACGACATAAAAGCCGAAAAGAAGCTCGGCGAATGATGACCCCACATGAACTGAAAAGGTCGTCGACGACCTGGGAACGACGTAACACAGACAAAGAGAAGGAAAGGAAAATGAAGAAGTTCGGCAAACAACTATTTAACACAAGATGCAAACAAGGTACTGAAATCACTTTTTCGTTTAATAGAAGTACACGTTACAGGACCCGGTGGGTCAGGAAAAAAGAAGATACACGTCATCGCAAATATCGCGAGCACGGTTCGGGCAGAACGAACCGGAGGCCGCTCCGAGCTACGAACTCCGTCTCTATCCTTCTCAGTCACATTCTCCAGTGCGTATAACAGCTCTCGCCCCATCTTGCCTCATTCTGTTCCCGAAGTCCCAACCTTAGCGGGAAACGGGTGGGATAGATCTCCGGAGGCGGTGGGGGTAACGGCGGCAGTAGCGAAGACTTGTTTCAAGAAGAACCGTAGCCACTTCAGGAGCGGTTGGGACACCAGAGATATGCCTCATCTCCGAATGCACCACGACGGCCTCCACCCGAGATGCTCCGGCAAGGTCGGCATGCGTTACTTCCACCATCCCCGTAACAAGTTCTACTGCCCCACCGTCGACGCCGACCGCCTCTGGTCTCTTGGCCCCGACGGCGTCAAGGATCCCGTCATGGCTTATGACGTCTATTCTGCCCTCTTGACCGGTATCACCCCGCCTTGCTGCCCCGAGATTCGCAGGCAGAATAGCTTCACCGACAGCTCCCGTTATTAAACCCCTGTTGTTGAAGGAATTCTTCCTTGAGCTCCCTTTGGCACGACGGAGATTCTCACCGGCCGCCATTCTCCTCCTCACCTTTCTCCAAACCCTAAAGGTTCCCTCAAGAACAGCCCCACGAGTAGAGAACATGGTGAGGGAAGAAGACAGGGACTGGAGCGAGAGAAGCAAGACTCTCAGATGAAAGAACAGCAACAGGATTGAAATCGCGAAGGGACCGAGGAGTTTAAATAGTCGATGGATCCTGGCACAGTTATGACGGCGGGTATTCCTGGGCCAACTGGTGTGTGCCACATGGCGCACTTATCCCCTTCACCGCCATTGAGGGTTGACCGCTCACAAATTCTCGCAAAGCGACGCTTGGGATCGCGTTTCAATGGGGGTTCCGAAAAGACTTTTCAAGTCACCTTCACCGAAAAACGGACTCTGACGTGCGCGCATTAAATGGGGGCGGCGGTGTGCAAGGTTCGAAGGGGCAATTTCGGCTGCGCACATCTCTCTCTGTGTGTACTTCCTTCGCTTGAAATTCAAACTCGGAAGTAGGGGGACTGGTGTTGGGTATAAAATACCCGCAGCCGAAATCCTCAGCAGAACAGCTCCGCCCGGACTCCTACGGGAGCCGGGCTCCGCCATCGACAGCAGAACGGCTCCGCCCGGACTCCTACGGGAGTCGGGCTCCACCATCGACAGCAGAACGGCTCCGCCCGGACTCCTACGGGAGCCGGGCTCCTCCATCGACAGCAGAACGGCTCCGCCCGGACTCCTACGGGAGTCGGGCTCCTCCATCGATAGCAGAACAGCTTCGCCCGGACTCCTATGGGAGCCGGGCTCCTCCATCAGTAGCAGGGCGGCTTCGTCCGGACTCCCATGGGAGCCGGGCTCCTCCATCAGTAGCAGGGCGGCTCCGTCCGGACTCCTATGGGAGCCAGGTTCCACCTGCAACTTCGGCTCCGAGAGGGTTCCACCCGGACTCCTACGGGAGCCAAGCTCCAACCTCAGTCTCCGACCTCAGTATCGGCTACTGGAACCGGACTCCACCCACGACCTCAACCAAAGGGGGGACTCCTCCCGGACTCCTGCAAAGGCCGAACTCCGACCACTACCGAGCCTTGATCAACAGATCCGCGTCCCTTGGCAGATAACAATAACAGCCATGGACCTGTTCCACTCCCCGTGGCAGACGGCTAAAGGCGGCTGGCGGTTGGCAGGGTCATAATTACGCCGTACCTAGGCCAGCGTACCTGCGGGGTCTTCGAAGCATCCCCTCGTACCGCCCCAATTCGAAAAGACTCCGGCATGCGCTCATTTAATGCCAAAATATCTGAGAGCAGCAGGGCGCGGGGTTCGAAGGGACGGTTCTGGCTGTACCTCTGTGTACTTCCTTCGTTTGAAATTCAAAACTCGGATGTAGGGGGACTGGTGTTGGGTATAAAATACCCACAGCCGGAACCCTCAACGGAATCGACATCTGCGCAGCTCCGCCCGGACTCCTACGGGAGCCGGGCTCCACCGCCGACAGCAAGTGTAGCTCCGCCCGGACTCCTATGGGAGCCGGGCTCCACCATCGACAGCAAGTGCAGCTCCGCCCGGACTCCTACGGGAGCCGGGCTCCACCGCCAACGTCAGAACAGTTCCGCCCGGACTCCCCCGGGAGTCGGGCTCCGCCCACGACCCCTACCGCCAGGAGGACCTTACCCGGACCCCAACAGAAATCGGGCTCCGACCGTTGTCGAGCTTCAATTGACAGATCCGCGCCCCCTGACAGGCCCTCAAAACGGCAACGACCCTGCCCCACTTCCTGTGGCAGACTCCGTGCAGTACCATCATTCCCTGACAGGCCGCAGTAACCATAGCCGCCCTGCTCCACTTCCTGTGGCGGACTCCGCACAGCTCCACTATCCCCTGGCAGGCCACAGTGACGGCCACGAACCTGCTCCACCTCCTGCGATGGATACCATGCGATTCTCCTATCCGCTGACAACGGACGCTGCTCCACCCCTCATAACAGATTCCACGTGGCGGGCCGAGGTAATGGCCACGTGTCCGCTCCACTATCTTCCGCAATCAATTCTCCTGACCATGGGCGGCCCACTACCAGGCGGTTACGAACGTCGCCATCAATCCGTTGCCTCCTCCGCCTATAAAAAGGGGATTCAGATACGTTATTCTTTAAGCTCCTTTTCTTTATCTCAATACTCTGCTAAATTCTCCGTTCGGGCACTCCATTCTTGTTGAGGCAGAAAACTGACTTGAGCGTCGGAGGGTCTTGTCGGAGCAACCCCACCTCCGGTTTAGACTTCCCTTGTAGGTCCCGGCGGCGACCGCGGCTTCCCCGACTCCAGCTTCTCCAGCGCAGGCGGATTTTCGCACGAACAAATCCAATCAAATTAAACTTGATAAAAGCCCCAATGCTCAATCAAATTGAGCCAATTAGCAATCTTATTGTTAATTAATTCTCCTATAGCTCACTAACTCTTTAGCGAGTTACATAATGCAATATTTGCATTAGATCAATTATTAATCAAATTGATAATCAAATTCTTTTTATGATTCATAATCGTAATTCAACTATCTGATCAGTCAAAAGTCTTTTTTGTGTGTGACCCCATAGGTTCTATTCTGTCTGGTAGTGAGATATATTGTGATCTCTATCATAATATCATTGAAATTCTTTTCAATGTATTAGAATAATTCTAACTCAGCCCACCAAAGATCATTGATCATCAAGATGATCCTCATGAGTCTCACAATCTACTAGTGACATCTAGCAGTATGTAGTGACAATCCAGCAAAATAAAAGATAAACTTTTAGGTGCAGTTAATGCATGATACTGTCCCTCTACTGTGAGTCCCAATCAAATGGCAGGTCATGGATAAATCGTCAAACCTCAATATCAGTCATATGATAGATTCAATCAGCTCGAGTCCATATGTGATTCTATGAAAACTCTTTTTCATCAATCACACTGCTATGCCCATAGACTTAAGGACTCAGTCTCTTAAATTTCATAGGACTACTCCCTTCTGCTAGGATTGATAGATCCCATTTTGATACACACACCACTCCTACAGTGGATCAACTGTTGCCAACATCTACTACAAGGGCTCTCTGAGATCTATATTGATGTGTCAGTCAAATTCCAGCAGCCTTGCTGCAAGCAGTAGTGTCATCTTAGATCAAAAGATCAGTCATACAACTGTAGCATCAAAAAAGTCACTAACGAGTGAGCAGACATCTATGTAACTTCTCGTGTTGGTTATGCTCAGTGCTAGTTATTTTCTAACAACTACCTGCACTCTCGCTCCAGTGTCTCCACACTGCAGACTTGAGACCAATCTGTCTGAAGAAAGTGATCCATGCATTGGTCTATCCGAATTAATCACCATCCCCATGATGATCCTATGATCAGGAGCAATTTAGGAATTAACCACTGATGGCATATGTTTGAAATTCTTAACTCTTTGAGAATATGTGTCATCATCTTGTTAATTTTTTAGATAATTTATAAATACATAAATATGAATGATAATATTACTACCCAATACGTACAAAATCATATCCTAAAAATATGAAATGTATTAACCAAGATTGGCTTCTAGGACATACATCCAACACCATGTGCTAGCAAGATTACCTTGAATCCAATTGGATTTTTCTAAATCCAATTGACACTTCATAAGCTCAATTGCTAATTTTTGGCCTAATTTCTTTGTTGTGTGACCCCATAGATTTAATTCTATTTGGTAGTGAGATATATAATGATCTCTATCAAAATATCATTGAAACTTTTTTCAATAGATTAGAATAATTTCACTCTAACTCATCAAGAATTGTCGATCCAGAATAACCCTAGTGAGCTCTTATAATCTATCAGTGACACCTAGCAGTATATAGTGGCAATCCAGTAGAACTAAAATGAACCTCTAGGTGTAGTTAACATATGATTCAGTCCCTCTATTGTAAGTCCTGACTTGATGGCAGGTCATGGATAAGTCGTCAAATCTCAATATCAATCATATGATAGATTCGATTAGCTTGAGTCCAAATATGATTTTTTTTTATTTTTTTTTTTATCAATCACACTGCTATGGCCATAGATTTTTGGACTTAGTCTTTCAAATCTCATAGAACTACTCCTCTCTATCAAGATTGATATATCCCATCTTGATGTGCACCCTACCTCTACAGTGGACAACTATTGCCAACATCCACTATAAGGGCTCATTAAGACTCATGTTTATGTGTCAGTTAAGCTCTAGCAACCTCACCACGAGCAATAGTACAATCTCAGATCAAAAGACCATTCACACAACTACAGCATCGAGATGATCACTAACGATTGAATAGAAATCCAAATGATCTCTCGTATAGTCATGCTCAGTACTAGTTATTCTTTAACAACTACCTACACCTATCACCTAGTGTCTCTACACTACAGACTAGAGACCCATCTATTCTGAAGGAAGCAATTTGTGTGTCAGTCTATCCAGATCGATCACCATCCTCATGATGATCCTATGATTGAGAGCATTTAGGAATTAAATATATGTCTCTAATTCTCAACACCTTGAGAATATATATCGAAGGTTAATTCCATGGATGATTTAAGGACACATCATACTTGAATAAAAAATAAACTTATCTTTTTATTGATCAAATCAATGTATTAAGTACAAAATTGTGTCCTAGATTTATTACAATATATCAGCCATATTGGCTTCTAGAACATACATTTAACAGGATAACTTAGTCATTTTTTCTTAACGACAAGATTCACAAGCTAGATATGACTCAAAATCAAAAGAGTCAAGAATCCCATTTTTTTCTAGTTTGTTTATTCTGTCCTTTCCAATATGGCCAAGCCTAAGGTGCCACATATACTTCTAGTTAACTTCATTTCTGGATCTTTTTTGACCTATGGTACTCACTATTTGCTCATTGATATTCATATTTGTATCAATATGCAAGTGATAAAGATTGTCAATTAAAAAATCACGTGCAATCAATTTATTTCTCAAATAAATAGAGAAAAAATTTTTATTAAAATAAAAATTAAATCCATCCTATACTAGTACAAATATAGAAATCAAATTCTGACTAGCTACAGGTGAAAGAATAGTGCCCTATAAGCCAATCGCTTGGAGATGCGATAGGGACTTTCTTCTGTTATCTTCCTGCTTATTTGCATGACATTAGTTATTTTATTTATGAGTACTATATTTTATTATTTGCTGCATCATATTTTCATGATTATGATAAACCCCATAGATTAAGATAATGATTTTAAGGTCATGATGAGATCATGTCAGTGAGAGCTAAAATCTTGATAGCTCTAATCTAAAATATTTTCAGTCGTTGGATCATCGAGTCGGAGATCAATGATACCAGTAAGATAAAGGAAAGAAAATAGTTTTCCTCCAGAATACCTAGTTTGCATCTAAATTTTTTTTCTAATATTCTACTTGTTTAAGGATCAAATTCTTACCTGAATCATAATGAAACCAGAGATCAAATCCTAAATTATCTAATTTATACCTTCACAGAGGCTTGGATATACAGACTCTCTACTTCGCATGTACGTCAGACGCTGCAGAAAAGCAGGATGAACTCCAATCCAATTGACTTCGCAACTCAATCAATCGAGGGATGAGATATGATGATGTGACACCTCACACCAACAGGTAGGATGCTCAAGAAGGATCCACATTCAAGGAGAGGAGGCGGCAACAAAGGGAGAGATGTAGAAGATAAAAGACCTCTCTCTTCACACACCTGTCTCTCTCTCTTTTTCTCTTCTCTTAATTTGATTTGTTTACTATTCTATTCTCTTCTCTCATTTATAGGTAGAGATCTTCTCTATTTATAGATGATTCTCATGATCCAATGAGAGGAAGACTTTTTATTCAATTTTGATTTGAATTGGTCCAATACTCATGAAAGAAGGACTCCTGTATGAGATATAATTGCCATCACTTATGACATCCACTTTGCACCCACTCCCACACCCACTTGGGACACCCCAAATAAGCACCAAACTAATTTTTGGTCATGCTTCATAAGTGGGTATTCTCAGTGCAAGTAGGAATACTCACATCTCATCTAAAACAGATCCGATTCGAGTCCGATTCGAAGTCAGTTCGAAATAATTTCGAAAGGCTGTCAATCCTAAACTCTTTAAAATTTTTATACCAAGTTTAGCTTGGATTTTGGACCTATTTAAGTCTAATTAATTCAGATCTAATCTAAAATTAATTAATACTTAAATTCAATCTTTCATATGTTCCATGGATCATAGATAGAAATTGTTCATCCCCGAGATTGAACCTGAACCTCATGTGTAGTGCTAGCTAGACATAGTTAACTCTTCAATCCTGTTTGATCCATAACTCAATTCTCAATCAAGTTAGCTTATATATTCAATTAAGTCAAGTACTTCCAGATTGGACATATAAACATAGATCAATTTCTTCCTACTTTGTCTGACTTGTGTGCGTGACTCCATAGGTTCAAATACTAAGCCGGTAGCACAGGAATCAATTCCTGCACTAATCGAGATACCATCTAGCAATGGTTCCCGATGTCCAGATAGGTCAAATTATTGCAAAGAAATATTTCAGAATCCAAACTGATGGTTACCGCATAATTCATTCTTTTGACCTTGGATGCTTTAGGATGGTCTCAGGTTAACTGTCAACCGAGATTGCTTCATCCACATTGTATTTCAACTTTTCAAATCTATCTCATAGATTATCCTGGTCAAGATTTTACTAAATTGAAATACAGTGATACATTAACTCCAATAATCCAGAGGGGTCAATCCCATCTTGATCCACATACAGACTTTGCAAGTACTTGACTGTACCCAGTAGCCTTCCGTCACTGTATTAAAAATTTATGTAGTTCGACACTAAAGCACAGTGAGTTGCTTGCAAGTCACTATGGTGATCTCAGGTCTGAAGGGTTATCCATGTGTTTCACGAGTAGCTCTTGACAGCAGAACGCTCAGTAGATGAGTCACTTATTCAGTGATGATGTACCCTTACATCTTACCTGTATGCCATATCAGTGTCACCACACTCCTTGGTTAAGAGGACAACCAACCCATATGGTACACAACGATCTTCACTCGATAAATGTCATCATCTCGTAATGACGTATCATTTGGTTGCGAATTTGTTTAAGAACTATATGATAAATCTTCTCTTTATTGTACACTAGCATAGTTCTAGGGACTTCATCACAGTACAAGAGTTCAAGGAAGATGTCACTTTATAATGAAAAATATCAGAATAATTATTATTCAATAATCAATAAGTCATATACAAGGATGAACTCAATCATCACACGATTGGTTTTAGGACATAATTCCTAATAACTCTCACTTAGACTAAAGCCAATCGGGGCAGTATCTTATCCCCATCTTCCATTTGAAATCATCAAACTCTTTGATCTCGAGAGCTTTAGTGAAGGGGTCGGCTAGGTTTTCTTTTTCATCAATCTTCTGAAGCTCGACATCACCTCGGTTCACGATCTCTCGCACTAGGTGATAGCGGTGCAGAACATGTTTAGTGCGATGGTGCGACTTAGGTTCTTTCACCTGAGCTATGGCACTGGAGCTGCACAATACAGTAGGACAGGACTATCAATGGAAGGTATAACCCCAGCTCAATAATAAACTTTTGCAACCACACCGCCTCCTTTGCAGCATCTGATGTAGTAATGTATTTCGTTTCGCATACAGAATCGACCAAAATATGTTGCTTGGAACTTTTCCAGCAAACAACTCCTCCATTCAAGTTAAATACGTAGCCCGACACGCTTCTGTTGTCATCACAATCTGACTGAAAACTGGAATCACTATATCCCATAAATTTCAGATCAGAGTCTCCATAGATAAGTCATTAGTCTTCAATATTTCTCAAATACTTAAGAATTACTTTTGCAATCTTCCAATACTTTTCACCCAGATCTGACTGGTACCTACTCACTACCCCTAGTGAATAGACCACATCTGACCTCGTACATGTCATAGCGTACATGATAAATCCCACTATAGAAGCATATGGTATTCTACTCATGTGCTCTCTCTCCTCAGGAGTTATCGGACAATCCTTCTTGGAAAGAGTTATTTCTTGGCCTATCAGAAGATAGCCTTTGTTGGAATTATCTATGTTGAACCACTTCAACAAGGTGTCAATATACGTGGATTGGGACAATCCAAGCAACATTCTAGATCTATCCCTATAGATCTTCATCCCTAGGATGTAGGATGCTTTTTTCAAATTTTTCATGGAGAACTGTGATGATAACCATAGCTTCACACTCTACAAAGCCGGGATGTCATTTCTTAGTAACAGTATGTCATCCACATACAGCTCAAAAAAAATGACCACAAAATTGGAAGCCCATTTATAGATGCAAGGCTCTTCTCCATTCCTAACAAAGCCATACATTTTGATTACTTTATCAAAATATATATTCCAACTCCTCAATGCCTGTTTAAGTCCATAAATTGACCTTTTCAGCTTGTACACTTTCGACTCATCTGTGGATATGAACCCTTCAAGTTGTATCATATACACCTCTTCTTCCAGCTCTCCATTAAGAAAAATAATTTTGATATTCATCTGACAGATCTCATAATCTAAGTGTGCAGCGACAGTAAGCATAATTCGGATGGACTTGAGCATTGCCACAGGAGAGAACGTCTCATTATAGTCAATACCATAATGCTGACGGTAACCCTTAGCAACTAGATGGACTTTATAGGTCTCTACCTTCCCATCTACTCCTCTTTTTATCTTGAAAATCTATTTACACCCTATGGGTTTTATCCCTTCGAGAGAATCAACTAGTGTCCAAACACTATTGATCTTCATGGACTCCATCTCGGACTTCATGGCCTCAAGCCATTTTTAGGAGTCGAGCCTTTGCATGGCCTCCATATAGGTGATCGGATCCTCATCATTCTCATCAAGTTCAATAGGATCACTGTCCTGGACTAGAAAACCATAGTATCTGTCTGACTGACATGGTACTCTATCAGATCTCCTTAATGGTGCCTCTACTGGCTCCGGATTTGATTTATCAACCAAATCTAATTCTATATGTGTCGGTCCTTCATCTCATGAACTTCATCAAGTTCAATTTTACAAGCATTAGCTCCTTCACCAAGGAACTCCTTTTTCAAAAAGACTGTCTGGCTGCTGACAAACACCTTTTATTCTGTAGCGAGGTAGAAGTAGTGCCCTTTAGTTTCTTTTGGGTACCCTACGAACAAGTATTTATCAGACTTCCATCCAAGTTTATCTGTCTTTAAATGCTTGACATAAGCTGGATACCCTCAGACCCTAAGATGTGAGAGCACTGGATTATCTCCAGTCTATATCTCATATGAAGTTTTATCGACAGACTTGCTGGGCACCTTATTCAAAATATAGCAGGCAGTCTCTAGAGCATATCTCCAAAAGAATATTGGAAGATTGGAAAAAGTCTATCATGGATCGGACCATGTCTAACAAAGTTCGATTCTTCCTCTCGAACACACCATTATATTGTGGTGTTCCAAGAGGGGTCCATTGTGAGAGAATCCCATTCTCTTCTAGATATATCAAAAACTCACTAGTGAGGTATTCACCTCCTTGGTTTGACCGAAGGATCTTAATACTCTTTCCAGTTTATTTCTTACATTAGCATGAAATTGTTTGAACATTTCAAATGATTCTGACTTATGCTTCATAAGATAGATATACCTATACCTCGATAGGTTGTCTGTAAACGTAATGAAATAGTAGTATCCTCCTCTAGCACTTATGTTCATAGGCCCACATACATTAATATGTATTAAACCTAGGATATCACTAGCTCTTTCACCTTTTCCTTTAAAAGGTGACTTAGTCATCTTACCGAGTAGATAAGATTCACAGGTAGGCAATGATTCACAATCATCTATCTCAAAGATACATTTTTTGATCAATCTGTCGATCCTATTCTTGTTCACATGACCAAGCCTACAATACCAAAGGTAGGATTCACTGACATTATCTATTTTGGGGTATTTATTAGGTGTGTACATTACACTAACAGGATGTGATATTATGTATATGCCATGTTTTAATTATCCATGCATAATTGTAGTATTATTCATAATGATATCATAAAAATCATCCTTTATTATAAATTTGTAATCAAATTTGGCCAAAAAGCCAACAGAGATGACATTTATCATAAAGAAGGGACAATAATGACAATCATCTAATATGACACTACTGGATTCGAAGACAAGATGCAAAGTTTTCAAGATCAGAACTGGAATAAGGCTTCCACCTCCAACGTTAAGGAACCGCTCGCACTCTCAAAATTTTCTACTTACCTGCGGTCTCTGCAACGAATTATATATATTAATAGAACTTTCGATATCCAATACTCAGGTAGTAATATCACAAACAGAGAAATTACAAGATGTTATTATATAAATACCTTGTGAAGCAACCACTTGCCTCTTTCTCTTGTTCTTAGGCCTGTTTGGGTCAAGGGTGGCTATATAAGCAGGATAATTCTTTTTTCAATGATCCAGCTTCTTACAGAAGAAGCACTCCATCTGGCTCTTATCAACTTTTGATGGTTTGTTCTGCTTAGGATCGACGACAAGAGGATTTTGTACCTTTTTCTTCTTTCCTCTTCAAAAAGATCGACACCCTGTAGATGAATGTCCCACTAAATTCACTGGTTCCTTTTGGAGCTGGTGATCATTCTCAAAAGTCTACAATAACCCTAGCAAGCCATGGTAGTTTACTGCAGGCTTCATCATGTTGGGAAATGTGTCCCAAAAATCAATCGTCAGCCTGTTGACGGTTGAGCAATCTTGTAGGATAATTGATTTGTTAATAAATAAAATATATTTGATATTTTCATCATAAGCTTTCATCTTCTAATGAACTCCGTTGTTATGATGAAGTCCTTAGGACTATTTAGATTCGATAAAGAGAGGATTTATCGATCAGTCCTTAAAACTGTTCACGACCAAATGATAGGCTATTAATAAGGACGACAGCTTCTATCGAGCATAGATCGCTGTAGGCCATATGGGTTGGTTGTCCTCTTAATCAAGGAGTGTGGAGATACTGGTATAGCATACAGGTGAGATGTAAGGGTACATCATCATTGAACGTGACCAACTCCAAAGCATTCTGCTGTCGAGAATGTCTCTTATGGGATACAGGTATAAGTGTCCCTTAGACCTGAGATCGCCTCAGTGATATGCAAGCAACTCATTATGCTTTGGTACTGGACTAACTCAATTTCTAATTCAGTGATAGAAGACTTCTGGACATAGTCAAGTACTTGCGAAGTCAGAGTGTGATCGAGATGGGATTGATCAAGAGTTGGAGAAGAATGAGTCGTTGTATTTCAATTTAGCAAAATTCTAGCCAGGATAATCCATCAGATGGATTTGATATTTTGAAATATAATGTGGACAACCTGATCATAGTTGACAGTTGAACTCTGAGGTGTCCTATGAGCATTTTGGTCAAGAGGATGAATTATATGGAAACTATATCCATATAGGTTCTAAGGATGTTGTTCTACACATTTTGGGTTGAGATTAAGTCTAATTGAATATGATTTAATTAAATTTGGTTTGAACTTGATTGGATCAAGTCCAATTGATTTATTGGATAAGTCAAGTGCAAGAAAAAAAACTAGTCTTAGTTCAATTAGGACTTGGGTCAACCTAATTTCTAATTTGATTAAAAAATTAAATCAGATTTAAATCTAATTTAATCTGATTAAATTAGATTCTTAATTGGGTTAAGATCTATTTTAATTGGGTTGATCTAATTTTGATTTGATTTAGTTTGAGAAATCAAATTTAAACAAGCCATAAGATAGAATCCTAGTAAGACTAGGATTCCACCTTGCACCACATAAGCCCCCCCACGCCCTCTCTCTTATTCCACGCCAATCCTCTCTTATTTTGTGCGACAAAAGCCCTCTCCCAGGTCTTTTCGATGTCCAAAAGATTTTCTCTCTTCTTTCATACATGGAAGGTGGTTGTGGATCAAATCAAAGTAGGAATAAGTTTGGATTTCAAATTCTATGCGATAGAATTTTAGAAATCCAAAACTCTTTCCTATTTGCACTGAATTTACTCAGATTTTTTTTGATACATTGTATAATTTTAGGGCACACATTGTACACCCTTTACTAGTGGTTCATGCATAAAAATAAGGAAGAGGTGCCCAAGAGTTGGGCGCCCCTTATCTTGCCATGTTTGGATAAGCCTTGACTAGGTATTTGACCTAGACAAGGACTCTATCATATCTCTCTCTATAGAATAAGTTTCTTCATAAATTTTTATACAACATAGAGATTTAAGAGACCTTTGGGGCATCTAAAAATCAGAGAGAAAGACCTTTGGATCATGAAGATATAATAGACATAAGACAGGGTGTCTAGGAGAGAGTAAAGAGAAGAAGAAGAGGGTCTTCTTCTAGGGTTGTTAGTTTCATCTCTTCTCTTCCTCCATCTTGAGTTTTCTGAGAGTGTCTCAGATCTAAAACTCCTCCTCCTACTTCTCATCTTTGGAAGAGCCTAAATCAAGAAGAAGGAAGCACCTGATCAACCATCGAAGAAGGATCAGCGCATTACTAGCATACTGTGCTGATTTCCTGAAGCAGGACTTCTGGTCGAGATTCGTGGGCTTGTGTGGATGACTCCTAGAGATCGGATGTATGTGCGGTTTGCAACATCATCCTCAAGCCCGAATCAA
The DNA here is from genome assembly GCF_000442705.2 of Elaeis guineensis. Classification (NCBI taxonomy): domain Eukaryota; kingdom Viridiplantae; phylum Streptophyta; class Magnoliopsida; order Arecales; family Arecaceae; genus Elaeis; species Elaeis guineensis. Next base: position 94,219,645 of record NC_025998.2, on the reverse strand, counting down.
TAAGGTTAGAATGTCTAACTTGCAAGGTAATAGATCTAATCTATTGTTTAATACATACATTAGATGTAGTATAGAAATATGTTGATATGATCAACATGTAGCTCATGCTCTATATATTTTAATTTTTGATTTAATGCCATGTAATAATCATGTAATAGAATCTTAGATCTAGAGATTTTCTAATTTTAAAAAATAAATTTTGATTTATTTTAGTCTTCTACTGTCTGATCTTGAAAAAGTTTCAAGATCTAACCCTGAAACCCTAGATCTGGTTCCTACAATTGGTATCAGAGCCTAAGATTGTTTATTACATGATTATTTATACATGCTTAGATTATTTTTTAGATTAAATCTAATTTATAATTTGATTATTAAATCTAAAATTAAAATTTTAGATCAATCACGAACTGCAAGGTTGTCCTGCTGTAAGGTTTACCCCTTACAGTGCAAAGGTTGTCCTAGTTCTTGTAGATCTATCTTTAACCATAAATTTGTTAGATATGATCTAGATTAAATTTATGATTTATTAAATTTAAAAAGTATTTAAATCTGAAATAAAATCTCTTTGTTAATAATTTTTATGCAAAAAAATTATTTAATGTTGAAATTGTTTCAATTACATGAACCTGTTTAGATTAGATCTAAAGTAGTTTCATATTTATCTCATTTGCATCTTGATTATGAATCAAACATGCAATATGGTTGGTAGAATCATATTGTAAAATTATTTTATAAATATAAAAATTATTTTCGAAAAGTCGAACCCAATCCTCAACCCAAAACTTAATTAAGAATTAAGAAGTTGTTTGATTAGGTTCTAGGATTGTGAATTGAAGAACCTAAGACACAAACTATAACACATTGGGTTAATGGGTTAGTAAAAATTAGGTCCATTAATTGGGTTAGACCTATGGTTAGATTAAAGAGGGACTTAATTAGAGAATTGACTAAATCTAATCAATTATTGTCTTAGATTAGGTCAAGGATTCTCTAGATCAATTACAATAGTTGTTGTTGGTCAAGTCCATGTCTTTAACGAGAACCAAATAGACTTGATTCTTGGCTAAGCGGTCTAGCACAAACTATTAGGTTGATCTAATCGAAACTAATTAAATCAGTTGGTGTCTAAGGTAAACCAAATCGGTGGTTTTTACTTGGGAGCCAGCTTACCTGGCCATTTTTGATGGTGTCTAAGGCAAGCTTTGGCCGACCCTCCCACTGATCGAACTTACCTGGCCTCTTGATGAAATTATATTTTGATTGGATCACTTGACTATTCGAGCTGACCCATGTCAGCTAGGTAAATCAGTGTGACTGATTTAGGTGCTCCTAGATCAGCCCTTTTAATGGTCTCCCTTAAGCTGACTTGGTGAAGTCGGTGGGAAGATCAAGATAAGCTGGTTCATCTGACCTCATCCTCTAAATTATTTAAATTTTTTAAAATTATTAGGTCCTTAAAATGATAAAGTTATGGAGATAACTGAGTCATAGCCTCCCATTAAGGTGTTTGATAATGAGTCCATTAACTCAATAATCATTGCAGACCCAAAGGCCTGGTGCTTGTTGACTAATGGAATTATCACTCATCATATGATGACTTGGAAGTGTCTCTCTAATGGTGGTTAGGTAAGCCAACCAAAGTTGGGCTTAATCATTCATTGGTTAGATGAGTATGGTCATGTTAATGGTTGGACCTAACCGGATCCTTACAGTGGAGGCCAAAGCCTACTGATTAGGTTTCTGGGGTAAAATTAAAATTATTAGAAATTTTTAGAGAAACAATTGGTTATGAACCTACCCTTAGATGTACATGAGTTGGCCAACCAAAGTTGGGCTTGTGTGCAGTCTAAGTGGATTCTAGTACCCACTAAGAAATTAAGGTAATTCCTCGAATTGGATGTAGAGGCTACCAATTCGAATAAAATAGTGAGAGAAATCTTTTGATTAAAGTTCAAATCTTTAGGTTTAATGAATCAATTATTAATTAGATTATGATTTTTCTTTGAGCAGATATGGCCACTTCCCTATCGCTCTGATCATTATTGGACAATGATAAGTTGGTGGGATCCAACTTCGGTAGCTAGTACCGAAAGTTGAAGATAGTCCTGGAGCATGAACAGATCCTATATGTGATAATGGATCCTGCACCTGAGGAGCCAGCTGCCAATGCACGTGGAACAGTCAGAGATACTTACCAGAAGTGGCTCAGTGATCGGACCATGGTGCGCTATATCATTCTGGCTGTCATGAGTGACGAGTTCAGTCGTAGATTCGAGACAGCTCAGCCAAAGGACATGCTTCAAGTGTTGGAGGATGCCTTTGGCACATCCGATGACATGGAGAGGCACAAGACTAGTTGTGCCATCTTCAACGCCAAAATATGGGATGGTGCCTCTGTCACTGATCATGTATTGTACATGATCGAGCTAATAGAATGATTGAGCAAGCTCGGCTTTTTCTTGCACGAGCAGCTTGGGAAAGATGCAATACTGAACTCGCTGCCCAAGTCTTATCTCCCATTCCTTACTCATTATAGAATGACAAAGCCTGAAGTAAACTACCATAGGTTACTGGGGTTGCTTTAGAACTTTGAGAAGGATCACCAACTCCACAAGGAGTCGGTAAACTTAGTGGGAGGTTCATCTTCTGGTTCTCAACCTTTTAAGAAAGGAAAAAAGAACAAGAAAAAAAAAGTGAAGAAGATGCAAGTTTAGGCTGGGACATCAGTGTAGGGCCAGACCAGAAAGATCAAGCCCGATAAGAGTCTATTCTACTGGCAAGCATCCTAGATTAGATAGTGTGTCAGATATCTACTTATGGCACTGTAGGCTAGGTCATATAAACAAGAACAGAATAAACAGGTTCACTCAAGAGGAAATCCTTGAAATCAGTGATTGTGAGTCACTTTCAACCTGTGAGTCCTGTCTTCTTGATAAAATGACCAAGTCACCTTTTACTGGAAAAGGTGAGAGAGCTACTGAGCTCTTGGGCCTAGTACATACTGATGTATGTGGGCCCATGAGCACAAGTGCTAGAGGTGGATATTTCTACTTCATAACTTTCACAGATGATCTATCTAGATATGGATATGTCTATCTGATGAAACATAAATCAGATTCATTGAAAATGTTCAAACGATTCCGAAGTGAAGTAGAAAAATAAATTGGGAAGAGTATTAAAACTCTTCGATCTGACTGAGGAGGGAAATATCTTTCTAGTGAGTTTCTCAAATATCTAGGAGAGAATGGAATTCTCTCTCAATGGATTCCTCCAGGAACACCACAGCATAATGGTGTGTCTGAAAGGAGAAATCGGACTCTGTTAGACATGATCCGATCCATGATGGATTTTGCCAGTTTGTCGATATCCTTCTAGGGATATGCATTCGAATCGACCTGTTATCGGTTAAATAGGATTTCAAGTAAGTCTGTAATTAAGACTCCATATGAGATATGGACAGGGCGTAAGCCAGCACTTTCACACCTTAGGGTCTGGGGGTGCCCGGCCTATGTCAAACGATTAGTCACAGACAAACTTGGACCTAGGTCTGACAAATGCACGTTCATCGAGTATCCCAAAGAGATCAAAAGATATTTTTTCTACCATGCTGATGAACGAAAGGTGTTCATCAGCCTTAAGACAATCTTTTTAGAAAAGAAGTTCCTTGGTGAAGGAATCGTTGCCTCTAAGGTTGAACTTGATGAAGTTCAACAGGTAGAAGGACCGACACCAATAGCTGAACCTGAGTCAGATTTGATTAGATCAGATCCAGAGCCTAATGTATCTGCACAATTAAGGCGATTCGATAAAGTACAATGTCAGTCGGACAGATACTATAGTTTTTTGATCCGAGACAGTGATCCCATCAAACTTGATGAGAATGATGAGGATCCGATCACCTATATGGATGCAATGCAGAGATTTGATTTCGAGAAATGACTTGAAGCCATGAAATCTGAAATGGAGTCCATTAAGGTCAATGATGTATGAACATTGGTTGACCCACCTGAAGGGGTTAAACCCATTGGGTGTAATGGGTGTTCGAAAGAGAAAAGGGCACAAACGGAAAGGTGGAGACCTATAAAGCCCATCTGGTTGCCAAGGAGTATCGTCAATGTTATGGTATTGACTATGACGAGATGTTTTCTCCTGTGATAATACTCAAATCCATTCGGATAATGCTTGCAATAGCTGCCCATCTGGATTATGAGATCTGGCAAATGGATGTAAAGACAGCTTTCTTGAATGGAGAGCTGACCGAAGAGATGTATATGATACAACCTGAGGGGTTTACATCCACAGATGAGTCCAAGGTGTGCAAGCTTCAGAGATCCATTTATGGATTGAAGCAAGCTTCTCAGAGTTGGAACATGTATTTTGATAAGGTGATCAAAACGTATGGCTTCATTAAGAATGGAGAAGAGCCCTGCATCTACAAATGGGCAAATGGTCTAGTTGTGGTATTTCTTATCTTGTACGTGGATGACATTCTCTTAATCGGGAATGACATCCCCGCACTACAGAGAATAAAAATTTGGTTGTCATCGCAGTTCTCCATGAAGGACTTGGGTGAAGCATCCTACATCCTAGGAAAGAAGATCTATAGGGATAGATCAAAAAAGATGCTTGGGTTATCCCAGTCTACGTACATAGACACTGTGCTGAAGAGGTTCAGCATGGAGGATTTCAATAAGGGCTATCGATCGATAGGCCATGAAATTTCTCTCTCTAAGAAGGATTGTCTGACAACTTTTGAAGAGAGAGAGCGTATGAGTAGAGTCCCATATGCTTCAGCCGTGGGATCTATCATGTACGCCATGACATGTACAAGACCAGATGTGACATACTCACTAGGAGTAGTGAGTAGATACCAATCTGATCATGGAGAAAATTACTGAAAAGTGGTTAAAGCCATCCTTAAGTATTTGAAAAATACTAAGGACCAATAGTTGGTTCATGACAAGTCAGATCTGAAACTTGTGGGGTTCACAGACTCCAGCTTTCAATCTGACCATGATGACAGCAGAAGCATGTCGGGTTATATCTTTACTCTGAAAGGTGGAGCTATCTGCTGGAAGAGTTTCAAGCAGCATACTGTGGTAGACTCTGTTTGTGAAATGGAGTACATCGCAGCATCGGATGCCGTGAAAGAAGCTGTGTGGCTGAGAAAATTCATCACCGAGCTCGGAGTAGCACCTTCCCTCGATGGTTCAGTCCTGCTCTATTGCGACAGCACTGGTGCCATAGCTTAGGCGAAGGAACCCAAAGCACACTAGCGGACGAAGCACATTTTGCACCGCTTCCACCTAGTCTGGAAGATCGTGGATCGAGGTGATGTCGACCTTCAGAAGATCGATGGAAAGGAGAATCTGACCGACCCCTTCACTAAAGCCCTGACGATAAAGGAGTTCGACAACCACAAGTCGAAGATGGGTATTAGATACTATACCGAGTGGCTTTAGAACAAGTGGGAGTTGTTGGAAAATGTGTCCCAAAAATCAATCGTTAGCCTGTTGACGGTTGATCAATCTTGTATGGTAATTGATTTGTTAATAAATAAAATATATTTGGCATTTTCATCATAAGCTTTCATCTTCTAATAAACTCCATTGTTATGATGAAGTCCTTAGGACTATTTAGATTCGATAAAGAGAGGATTTATCGATTAGTCCTTAAAACTATTCACGATCAAATGATAGACTGTTAATAAGGACGACAACTTCTATCGAGCATAGGTCACTATAGGTCATATGGGTTGGTTGTCCTCTTAACCAAGAAGTGTGGAGACACGATATGGCATACAGGTGAGATGTAAGGGTACATCATCATTGAATGTGACCAACTCCAGAGCATTCTGCTGTCGAGAATGTCTCTGATGGGATATAGGTATAAGTATCCCTTAGACCTGAGATCACCTCAGTGACTTGCAAGCAACTCACTGTGCTTTGGTACTGGACTAACTTAATTTCTAATTCAATGACGGAAGGCTTCTGGACATAGTCAAGTACTTGCGAAGTCAGAGTGTGATTGAGATGGGATTGACCACTCCAAGAGTTGGAGAATAATGAGTCACTATATTTCAATTTAGCAAAACCTTGGCCAGGGTAATCTATCAGATGGATTTGATATTTTGAAATACAATGTGGACAACTTGATCAGAGTTGACAGTTGAACTCTGAGGTATCCTATGATCATTTTGGTCAAGAGGATGAATTATATGAAAACTATATCCGCTTGGGTTCTAAGGATGTTGTTCTATACATTCGACCTATCCAGTCGTCGGGTACCATTGCTAGATGATCACTTCGATTGGTATAGAAATTTATTTCTATACTACCAACTTAGGTTTGAACTTATGAGATCACATACATTAGAGTTCATGATCTGATCGGATAGTTGATCAACGATTAAGAATCGTTCTAGGGTTAAATGATCAATACGATTGACATTTAACCTAGTGCAAGTATTATAGGAGGATCGATTAGCAATTTGATTGCTAATTGGCTTAATTTGATTAAGTCAATGGGTTGAGATTAATTCTAATTGAATATGATTTAATTAGATTTAGTTTGAGCTTGATTGGATCAAGTCCAATTGGTTTATTGGATAAGCCAAGTGCAAGAAAAAAAACTAGTCCTAGTTCAATTAGGACTTGGGTCAATCTAATTTTTAATTTGATTAAAAAATTAAATCAGATTTAAATCTAATTTAATCTAATTAAATTAGGTTATTAATTAGGTTAAGATGTATTTTAATTGAATTGATCTAATTTTAGTTTGATTTGGTTTGAGAAATCAAATTAAAATAAGTCATAAGATAGAATCCTAGTAAGACTAGGATTCCACCTTGCGCCACATAAGCCCCCCCCACGCTCTCTCTCTTATTGCACATCAATCTCCTCTTATTTTGTGTGACAAAAGCCCTCTCTCAGGTCTTTCCCATTTCCAAAAGGTTTCCTCTCTTCTTTCATACATGGAAAGTGGTTGTGGATCAAATCAAAGTAGGAATAAGTTTGGATTTCAAATTCAATGAGATAAAGTTTTAGAAATCCAAAACTCTTTCCTTTTTGCATCGAATTTATTCAGATTTTTTTTGGAATTTTTGTGGCTTTTAGGAAACACATTGTGCACCCTTTGCTAGTGGTCCATGCATGAAAATAAGGAGAAGACACTCAAGAGTTGGGTGCCCCTTATCTTGCCATGTTTGGATAGGCCTTGACTAGGTATTTGACCTAGACAAGGATTCTATCATATCTCTCTCTATAAAATGAGTTTTTTTATAAAATTTTTGTAGAACACAGAGATTTGAGAGATCTTTGGGGCATCCTAAAATCAGAGAGAAAGACCTTTGGGTCATGGAGATATAATAGACACAAGACAGGGTGTCTTGGAGAGAGTAAAGAGAAGAAGAAGAGGGTCTTCTTCTAGGGTTGTTTGTTTCATCTCTTCCCTTCCTCCATCTTGAGTTTTCTAAGAGTGTCTCAGATCTAAAACTCCTCCTTCTACTTCTCATCTTTGGAAGAGCCCAAATTAAGAAGAAGGAGGCATCTGATCAACCATCGAAGAAGGATCAACGCAATACTAGCATACTGTGCTGATTTCCTGAAGTAGGACTTCTGGTCGAGATTCATGGGCTCGTGTGGATGACTCCTAGAGATTGGATGCATGTGCAGTTTACAACATCATTCTCAAGCCCGAATCAGCAAGGTTAGAACGTTTAACTTGCAAGGTAATAGATCTGATCTATTGTTTAATACATACATTAGATGTAGTATAGAAACATGTTGATATGATCAACATGTAGCTCATGCTCTATATATTTTAACTTTTGATTTAATGCCATGTAATAATCATGTAATAGAATCTTAGATCTAGAGATTCTCTGATTTTAGAAAATAAATTTTGATTTATTTTAGTCTTCCACTGCCTGATCTTGAAAAAGTTTCAAGATCTAACCCTGAAACCCTAGATCTAGTTCCTACACGTCATTCTATAATGATTGAGAAAGGATAGTGTTGGTGCAAAAATCCACCGACATCGGAGAAGCTGGAGTTGAGAGAGTCGCGATCGCCACCGGGACCTGCAAAGAAAGTCTAAACCGGAGTTGGAGGTGCTCCGGCAAGACCCTTCGATACTCAAGTCAGTTCTCTGCCTCAACAAAAATGGAGCACTCGAATGAAAATTTTAGCAGAATTTTGAGATAGAGATTAGAGCTTAGAGAATAATGTATCTGGGGTCCCTTTTTTATAGGCGAAGGGTGTAACAGATAGATAGCGATGTTTGTAACCGTCTGGTAGTGGGCCGTTCAGGGCCATAAGGAGTTTGTTGTGGAGAGTAGTGGTGTCAGGGGCTATTCAGAGCCACGTGGAGCTTATCGCGGGGAGTGGAGTGGTGTCAGTTGTCATGAATTTCCAGAGAGTGATGGAGCCATGTGGAATCCATTGCAGGGAGTGGAGCAGGGCGGCGGCTCTTATCGTGGCTTGTTAGAGAGTTCAGATCCATCGATCGAAGCTCGGCTAGGATGCCTGATGAAGCAGAGTGGCTCTTCACATCATCATTCTGGGAGAGGCCTGGATGTTCTGGGGTCGCTGACATTTCAGGCGAAAGTGATCTGCAGTAGGAGCTCGGATGAAAGCTTTCTGTTGGTGACGTCTGGTTTCATGCGAAACTCGACAGAAGGTCGATCGATGGTGGATTTCGGATGGTGTTGGAGAGGGTCACCCACTGGGAGGGGGTCTGGAGGGTTCTGAGGAAATCCGATCGGCACTGTTGAAGTCCGACTGATGTTGTTTGAGGCCGATGGCTGGGGAGGTACGGCAGACGTCGAGGGCAATTGGCTGTTGGGGGAGCCCGACTGCTGGAACCCGTCTGTTGTAGAAGTTCGTCCGACATCTATCCGCTACAGAAGTTTGGTCGGAGTCTGATTCTCGTAGAAGTCCGGATAGGGATCATTTATTGAAGAAGCTCGGCTGAAGCCTGCCTGCGACAGGAGTCCGGAAGGAATTCATTCACAATAGAAGCTCTAATGGAGGCTTACAGTAGAGATCCGACGTGGACCACTCATAATAGAAATTCAGAGTAGGTCGCTTGTAATAGAAGCTCGGAGTAGACCATTTGTAGTAGGAGTTCGGACTAGACCGTTTGTAGTAGGGGCTCGAATGAAGTCTACCTGCAATAGAAATTCGGGGCAGAGGTCCGGCTCCCGTAGGAGCTCGGATGAAATCAGAAAGGCGGTCGACCGCCGTAGAAACGTAGATGAAGCCCGATCGCTATAGGGATCTGCCATTGGAGAAGTTCGGCCATTGACGAAGTCCGGAGGAAGTTTGGACTAGAGTCGATCGTGGTCGGAAGAAGTCTGAAGAGATTCAGAGATTAGTCGATCGCCACGAGAGGTCGGCTGATAATGGAGTTCGGAGGGCACTTGAAGCAGTCCGATGGATGGTCGAAGGAGCTTGCCATTGGAAAAGTTCGGAGGGTTCAATAGGAGCTCGCCCGTCGGAGGAGTTAGGTCAACATTATGGAAATTTGGCTGCCGGAGAAATTCGAAAAAGACACCGAACAAAGTCAGAGGGATCTCGGGAGAGTTGGCCTCTTATGAACTTCAGCTGGGGGTATTTTATATTCAACACCAGTCCCCCTACTTCCGAGTTCGAGTTTCGAATGAAGGAAGTACAGAAAAATTTTCGCAGTCGAAGTTGCTCCCTCGATTTCTGTGCACGATCATTCTCAGATATTTTGGTATTTTGCGTGCGTGTGCTGGAGTCTTTTTGGATCGAAGCGATCCGAAGGGAATTTTCGGAATCCCCACTGGCGCGTTGCCCTGGGCGATCTGAAGACTTTTCGGAAACCTCTGTTGGAGCGCTGCCCTAGGCGATCCGAAGAGATTTTTTGGAATCCCTGCTGGAGCACCTCCCTATGTACCTCCTAATAATGGCCCCGTCAGCAGTCAACCGCTCATCATGGTGAGTGGGACATGTGGTGAGTGGTGGTCGGCCTGGGGACATCCGCCATCATTACTACATCGGGCCCTGCTGTCTATTTAAGTCCACTCCTCTCCTCCAGGGACTTCACATCGCCTGAAAGTCTAATTGGTGCTCTTCTTCTTCCTGAGAGCTTCGCTCCTCTCCATCATCCTTTTCGGCCTTAGGTGTTCTTTGAGTCAACTCCCACCATTTTTGCCGCCTTCCTGCTTCCCTCAGGCCAATCCAGGTTGGTCCCAAACTTTGTTCTCTCATCATTTTGTTGTTCCTTCTTCTTCTTGCTCCGTCTGTGTAGCTTCCAAGAGTTTATCGATAGTCTTCCCCCGATTTTTTGGGATTTTTCTTCTCCTTCTCTCTCTCCCCCTTTTCTCTTCTTTCTTCTTTTCTTTCTTCTTGTTTTTTTTTTTTTGACCTCTCCCCCTTGTCTTCTTGTTGTAGGTATGGATGCAGAAGGCACGAAAGCCGTACAACTGCTGGCCAAGGGCCTCAAGGCCTACAAGAGAAAAGGCGCCGCAACCACCGGGCCGACGAAGAAGACCAGAATGGGAGAGGCGAGCTCAGCCATACCTGCCCAGACTGCCCTTGCTGCTGACATCCCTTTGGACGTCGAGCCTTCAGTTCCCCGAGTCTTTTCATGGAATTCTCTCACAGAGGTTCCTGTTCTAGAGGTCCGTCCTGAGGGGGTGCCAGGGGTCAAAAAGAGGAGAAAGTTCAGCGGCCGCTGAGCTGCCATTGAAGACTCCTTCGGCTTCGAAGAGGGCCCGAGGAAGAATTCCTTCAACAACAGAGATTTAATAAAGAAGCTGGTAGGCAAGTGCGTCTCGCCCGAGGATCTTGAAGTAGTCGAACTGGGTGACACCGATCGAGGGAGTGGAGTTGTCGCCACGAGGAACGGTGGACTTCTTGACGTCGTCGGGGATGAGGGACCGAAGGCGGTCGATGTTGATGGCGAGACGGTAGAACTTGTTGCAGAGGCGGTGGAAGTAGCACGTGCTGACCTTGCCGAAGTACCCGGGATGGTACTTGTCGGAGAGGATGCAGTGGTGGTGCATGCCTCCGGCATTACCGTGGCCATCGGGGTGCTTTCGGTTCTTCTTGAAGCAGGTCGTCATCGCGGCTGCTGCCGTTCTCCGGGCTTTATCCTGCATTCTTCTTCTTAAGGTTAGGATTTTGGAAATGGAGCGGAACGGGGTGAAGAGCGAAAGTTTGGAAACAGAACGGAACAGGTCGAAGAGCGAAAGTTTGGAAATGGAGAGGAACGGGGCGAAGAGCGAAAGTCGGCGGTTTCACCGGATGTACCGGGAGATATTGCTGAGAAAGATGGAGCTAGAAGGAGAAGTCGAAGACTTGAAGTAGTCTCCAATAAGGGCCTGCAACCGAGAGCTCAAAGTCGGAAGAAGCCGAGCTCCTTTAGAGCTCTTCTTAACTTTTGTCCTTCTATGTATTCTTTTTTCTTTCTTGTAGTTTTTCTTTTTTGACCTCCGGGGCTTGATAATGTATACTTTGATAATGAAATGAAAAGAAGATTCTCTGTTACCTTGTTCATTTTTGCATTAAGTTGTTGTTTACCGAATTCCTCTTGCCTTTTGTGTTGTTCGATGCCGTCGTTGTTTAGTGGTTCATGATTGTCGTCGTGTCGATTTGTCCTTTTTGTTTGTTGCCTTAGGTTTGAGCTCAGGAGTTCAAACTTTTCGTTATCTCGAGGAGGTCGGTTTATCTTTGGCTTGTGTTGATTTCCCTCTTAGAGACTGGGGGTTTTTGGTAGGAATCTCCTTCCTCGTTGAGATGAGGTTTCCTGTAGCTCATTTTTCATTTATCGCTAGTGTAGTTTGTTGCTTTTCTTTTCACTTCTCCCTTTCTTCTGTGTTTGGGTGAGGGTCTTCCCTCCACTCTTGATGGGGTCGGGAGAGTGAGAGGAATCATTAGGGAAGCTTTCCTCCTTGTCGATCAATCGAGTCTTTGCTTGCATTGGGACGAGGTCCACACCTTGTTCCTGACAGCTGGCTTCAGCTCATGTTAGGATGAGATTCTTCTCCTGTTCCTAACAAGGCTGCGGGGGCACATAAGGACCGTTGTAAGGGCCTCTCTCCCCATCCGATCTTTAAGAAATCGGGCCTTTGACTTTGCTCATGTTAGGACAAGGTTCTCCTCCTATTCCTAACAAGGCTGTGGGGGCACATAAGGACCGTTGTAAGGGCCTCTCCCCCCATCCGATCTTTAAGAAACTGGGCCTTCGACTTTGCTCATGTTAGGATGAGGTTCTCCTCCTGTTCCTAACAAGGCTGTGGGGGCACATAAGGGCCGTTGTAAGGGCCTCTTGTAGGAACCTTATCTAGGGTTTCAGGGTTAGATCTTGAAACTTTTTCAAGATCATACAGCGAAAGACTAAAATAAATCAAAGTTTATTTTCTAAAATCAGAAAATTCTTAGATCTAAGATCCTATTACATGATTATTACATAGTATTAAATCAGAAATTAAAATATATAAATATAGCATGAACTACATGTTGATCATATCAATATGTTTCTATACTACATCTAATGTATGTATTAAACAATAGATCAGATCTATTACCTTGCAAGTTAGACATTCTAACCTTGTTGATCTAGGCTTGAGAATGATGTTACAAGCCACACATGCATCCGGCCTCTAGGAGTCATCCACACGAGCCCACGAATCTCGATCAGAAGTCCTGCTTCAGAAAATCAGCACAATATGCTAGTACTGCGCTGATCCTTCTTTGATGGTTGATCAGGTGCCTCCTTCTTCTTGATTTGAACTCTTCCAAAGATGGAAAGTAGAAGGAGGAGTTTCAGATCTGAGACGCTCTTAGAAAACTCAAGATGGAGGGAGGAAAGATATGAAAACAAAAAGCCTAGAAGAGGATCCTCTTCTTCTTCACATTTTTCTCTCTAGACACCCAAACTTACATCTTTTATATCTCCATGACCCAAAGGTATTTCTCCTTGATTTTTGGATGGAACAAAGGTCTCTCAAATATCTGACTTTCTCAAAAATTTCATAAAGAAACTCATCTTATACAGAGAGATATGATAGAGTCCTTATCTAGGTCAAACACCTAGTCAAGGCTTATCCAAACATGGCAAGTTAAGGGACGCCCAACTCTTGAGCACCTCCTTCATATTTTCATGCATGGATTATCAAAAAAGGGTGTACAATGTATATCCTAAAAGCCACAAAAATTCCAAAAAAAATTTGGATAAATTCGGTGCAAAATTGAAAGAGTTTTGGATTTCTAAAACTCTATCTCATAGAATTCGAAATCCAAACTTATTCCTTTTAGATTTGATCCAAACCACCTTCCATGTAAGAAAGAAGAGAGGAGACCTTTTGTGAACGTGGGAGAGATCTGGGAGAGGGCTTTTGTCACACAAAATAAGTGGAGATTGGCATTGAATAAGAGAGAGGGTGTGGAGAAGGCTTATGTGGCGCAAGGTGGAATCCTAGTCTTACTAGGATTCTGTCTTATGACTTGTTTTAATTTGGTTTCCCAAATCAAATCAAATCAAAATTAGATCAACCTAATTAAAATAGGTATTAACCTAATTAAGAACCTAATTTAATCAGATTAAATTAGATTTAAATCTGATTTAATTTTTTAATCAAATTAGAAATTAGATTGACCCAAGTCCTAGTTGAACTACGACTAGTTTTTTCTTGCACTTGGCTTATCCAATAAACCAATTGGACTTGATCCAATCAAGCCCAAACTAAATCTAATTAAATCATATTTAATTAGACTTAATCTCAACCTATTGGCTTAATCAAATTAAGTCAATTAGCAATCAAATTGCTAATCGATCCTCCTGCAATACTTGCACTGGGTTAAATGTCAATCGTATTGATCATTTAACCCTAGAACGATTCTTAATCGTTGATCAACCATCCGATCGGATCATGAACTCTAATGTGTATGACCTCATAGGTCCGAATCTAAGCCGGTAGTATAGGAATAAATTTTTATACCAATCGAAGTGACCATCTAGCAATGGTACCCGACGACCGGATAGGTCGAATGTGTAGAACAACATCCTTAGAACCCATGCAGATATAGTTTTCATATAATTCATCCCCTTGACCAAAATGATCATAGGACACCCCAGAGTTTAACTGTCAACTCTGATCAGGTTGTCCACATTGTATTTCAAAATATCAAATCCATCTGATGGATTACCCTGGCCAAGGTTTTGCTAAATTGAAATACAGCGACTCATTCTTCTCCAACTCTTGGAGTGGTCAATCTCATCTCGATCACACTCTGACTTCGCAAGTACTTGACTGTACCCAGAAGCCTGCCGTCCCTGAATTAGAAATTCAGTTAGTCCAGTACCAAAGCACAGTGAGTTGCTTGCAAGTCACTGAGGTGATCTCAGGTCTAAGGGACACTTATACCTATATCCCATCAGAGACATTCTTGACAGCAGAATACTCTGGAGTTGGTCACGTTCAATGATGATGTACCCTTACATCTCACCTGTATGCCATACCAGTGTCTCCACACTCCTTGGTTAAGAGGACAACCAACCCATATGGCCTACAGCGACCTATGCTCGATAGAAGCTGTTGTCCTTATTAACAGCCTATCATTTGGTCGTGAACAGTTTTAAGGACTAATCGATAAATCCTCTCTTTATCGAATCTAAATAGTCCTAAGGACTTCATCATAATAACGGAGTTCATTAGAAGATGAAAGCTTATGATGAAAATGCCAAATATATTTTATTTATTAACAAATCAATGACAATACTTGGTTGCTCAACCGTCAACAGCTTGACGATTGGCTTTTTAGGACACATTTTCCAACAACTTCCACTTGTCCTAAAGCCACTCGGCACAGTATCTAATACCCATCTTCGATTTGTGGTTGTCGAACTCCTTTATTGCCAGGGCTTTAGTGAAAGGGTCAGCTAGGTTCTCCTTTCCGTTGATCTTCTGTAGGTCGACGTCACCTCGATCCACGATCTCCCAGACCAGGTGGAAGCGGCGCAAGATGTGCTTCGTCCGCTGATGTGCTTTGGGTTCCTTCGCCTGAGCTATGGCACCAGTGCTGTCGCAGTAGAGCAGGACTGGACCATCGAGGGAGGGTGCTACTCCGAGCTCGTTGATGAATTTCCTCAGCCACACAGCTTCCTTCGCGGCATCTGATGCTGCGATGTACTCCGCTTCACAAACAGAGTCTGCCACAGTATGCTGCTTGGAACTCTTCCAGCAGATGGCTCCACCATTCAGAGTAAAGATATAACCCGACACACTCCTGCTGTCATCATGGTCAGATTGGAAGCTGGAGTCTGTGAACCCCACAAGTTTCAGATCTGACTCGCCATAAACCAACCATTGGTCCTTAGTATTTCTCAAATACTTAAGGATGGCTTTAACCACTTTCCAGTAATTTTTTCCAGGATCAGATTGGTATCTACTCACTACTTCTAGTGAGTATGCCACATCTGGTCTTGTACATGTCATGGCGTACATGATAGATCCCACGGTTGAAGCATATGGGACTCTACTCATACGCTCTCTCTCTTCAGGAGTTATCAGACAATCCTTCTTAGAGAGAGAAATTCCATGGCCTATCGGTTGATAGCCCTTCTTGGAATTCTCCATGCTGAACCTCTTCAGCACAGTGTCTATGTACATGGACTGGGATAACCCAAGCATCCTTTTAGATCTATCCCTATAGATCTTCATCCCTAGGATGTAGGATGCTTCACCCAAGTCCTTCATGGAGAACTGTGATGACAACCAAACTTTTATTCCCTGTAGTACGGGGATGTCATTTTCGATTAAGAGAATGTCATCCATGTACAAGACAAGGAATACTACAACTGGACCATTTGCCCATTTATAGATGCAGGGCTCTTCTCCATTCTTAATGAATCCATACATTTTGATCACCTTATCAAAATGCATGTTCCAACTCTGAGAAGCTTGCTTCAATCCATAAATGGATCTCTGAAGCTTGCACACCTTGGACTCATCTGTGGATGTAAACCCCTCAGGTTATATCATATACACCTCTTCGGTCAACTCTCCATTTAGGAAAGCTGTCTTTACATCCATCTGCCAGATCTCATAATCCAGATGGACAGCT
Organism: Elaeis guineensis; assembly: GCF_000442705.2. Lineage (NCBI taxonomy): Eukaryota > Viridiplantae > Streptophyta > Magnoliopsida > Arecales > Arecaceae > Elaeis > Elaeis guineensis. The sequence goes on along the minus strand of NC_025998.2, from coordinate 94,203,552 downwards.
ATTGCAAGCATCATCCGAATGGATTTGAGCATTGTCACGGAAGAAAATGTCTCGTCATAGTCAATACCATAACGTTGACGATACCCCTTGGTGACCAGATGGGCTTTATAGGTCTCCACCTTTCCGTCTGTGCCCCTCTTCTTTTTGAAGACCCATTTACATCCAATGGGTTTAACCCCTTCAGGTGGATCAACCAATGTCCATACATCGTTGACCTTCATGGACTCCATTTCAAATTTCATGGCTTCAAGCCATTTCTCAGAATCAGATCTCTGCATTGCATCCATATAGGTGATCGGATCCTCATTATTCTCATCAAGTTCGATGGGATCACCATCCCGGACCAAGAAACCGTAGTATCTGTCCGGTTGATGCGGTACTCTACCAGATCGCCTTAATGGTGCAAGTACATTAGGCTCCGGATATGATCTAATCATATAAGACTCAGGTTCAGCCATTGGTGTCGGTCCTTCTACCTGTTGAACTTCATCAAGTTCAATCTTAGAGGCAATGGTTCCTTCACCAAGGAACTCCTTTTCTAAAAAGATTGTCTTAAGGCTGACGAACACCTTTTGTTCATCAGCATGGTAGAAAAAATATCTTTTTGTCTCTTTGGGGTACCCTATGAATGAGCATTTGTCAGACCTAGGTCCAAGTTTGTTTGTGACTAATCGTTTGACATAGGTCGGGCACCCCCAGACCCTAAGGTGTGAAAGTGCTGGCTTACGTCCCGTCCATATCTCATATGGAGTCTTAATTACAGACTTACTTGGAACCCTATTTAACAGATAACAGGTCGATTCGAGTGCATATGCCCAGAAGGATATCGGCAAGCTAGCAAAACCCATCATGGATCGGACCATGTCTAACAGAGTCCGATTCCTCCTTTCAGACACACCATTATGTTGTGGTGTTCCTGGAGGAGTCTATTGGGAGAGAATCCCATTCTCTCCTAGATATGTGAGAAATTCACTAGAAAGGTATTCTCCTCCTCGATCAGATCGAAGAGTTTTAATACTCTTCTCAGTTTGTTTTTCTACTTCACTTCAGAATCGTTTGAACATTTCAAATGAATCCGACTTATGTTTTATCAGATAGACATATCCATATCGGGATAGGTCATCCGTGAAAGTTATGAAGTAGAAATATCCACCTCTAGCACTGGTGCTCATGGGCCCGCATACATCAGTATGTACTAAGCCCAAGAGCTCAGTAGCTCTCTCACCTTTTTCAGTAAAAGGTGACTTGATCATTTTACCAAGAAGACAGGACTCACAGGTTAGAAGTGATTCACAATCACTGACTTCGAGGATTTCCTCTTGAGTCAACCTGTTTATTTTGTTCTTGTTTATATGACCTAGCCTACAGTGCCAAAAGTAGATATCTGACACACTATCTAATCTAGGGTGCTTGCCAGTAGAATAGACTCTTATCAGGCTTGATCTTTTTGGTCTGGCTCTGCACTGATGTCCCAGCCTGAACTTGCACCTTCTTCACTTTCTTCTTCTTGTTCTTCTTCCCTTTCTCAAAAGGTCGAGAATCGAAAGATGAACCTCCCACTAAGTTCACCGACTCCTTATGGAGTTGGTGATCTTTCTCAAAGTTCTGAAGCAACCCCAGTAATCCGTGGTAGTTTACTTCAGGCTTTGTTATTCTATAATGAGTGAGGAATGGGAGATAAGACTTGGGCAGCGAGTTCAGTATTGCATCTTTTCCAAGCTGCTCATGCAAGAAAAAGCCGAGCTTGCTCAATCATTCCATCAGCTTGATCATGTACAATACATGATCAGTGACAGAGGCACCATCCCGCATTTTGGCATTGAAGATGGCACAACTAGTCTTGTGCCTCTCCACATCATCGGGTGTGCCAAAGGCATCCTCCAACACTTGAAGCATGTCCTTTGGCTGAACCGTCTCGAATCTACGACTGAACTCGTCGCTCATAGCAGCCAGCATGATACAGCGCACCGTGGTCTGGTCACTGAGCCACTTCTGGTAAGTGTCTCTGATTGTTCCACGTGCATTGGCAGTTGGCTCCTCAGGTGTAGGATCTATTATCACATATAGGATCCGTTCATGCTCCAGGACTATCTTCAACTTTCGATACCAGCTATCGAAGTTGGGTCCCACCAACTTATCATTGTCCAACAATGATCGGAGCGATAGGGAAGTGGCCATATTTGCACAAAGGAGAACCATAACCTAATTAGTAATTGATTCATTAAACCTAAAGATTTGGACTTTAATCAAAAGGTTTCTCCCACTATTTTATTCGAATTGGTAGCCTCTACCTCCAATTCGAGGAATTACCCTAATTCCTTAGCGGGTACTAGAATCCACTTAGACTGCACACAAGCCCAACTTTGGTTGGTCAACCCATGTACATCTAAGGGTAGGTTCATAACCAATTGTTTCTCTAAATAATTTCTAATAATTTTAATTTTGCCCCAGAAACCTAATCAGTAGGCTTTGGCCTCCACTGTAAGGATCCGGTTAGGTCCAACCATTAACATGATCATACTTGGTGTATCTAACCAATGAATGATTAAGTCCAACTTTGGTTGGCTCACCTAACCACCATTAGAGAGACACTTCCAAGTCGTCATATGATGAGTGATAATTCCATTAGTCAACAAGCACCAGGCCTTTGGGTCTACAATGATTATTGAGTTAATGGACTCATTATCAAACACCTTAATGGGAGGCTATGATTCAGTTATCTCCATAACTTTATCATTTTAAGGACCTAATAATTTTAGAGGATTTAAATAATATAGAGGATGAAGTCAGATGAACCAGCTTATCATGATCCTCCCACTAGCTTCACCAAGTCAGCTTAAGGGAGACCAGGGCTGGTCTAGGAGCACCTAAATCAGTCACACTGATTTACCTAGCTGACATGGGTCAGCTCGAATAGTCAAGTGATCCGATCAAAATATAATTTCACCAAGATGCCAGGTAAGTTCGATCAGTGGGAGGGTCTGCCAAAGCTTGCCTTAGACACCATCAGAAATGGCCAGGTAAGCGGGCTCCCAATTAAAAACCATCGGTCTGGTTTACCTTAGACACCAACTGGTTTAATTAGTTTCGATTAGATCAACCTAACAGTTCGTGCTAGACCGCTTAGCCAAGAATCAAGACCATTTGGTTCTCGTTAAAGATATGGACTTGACCAACTACAACTATTGTAATTGATCTAGAGAATCCTTGACCTAATCTAAGACAACAATTGATTAGATTTGGTCAATTCTCTAATTAAGTCCATCTTTAATCTAACCATAGGTCTAACCCAATTAATGGACCTAATTTCCACTAACCCATTAACCTAATGTGTTATGGTTTGTGTCTTAGGTTCTTCAATTCACAATCCTAGAACCTAATCAAACAACTTCTTAATTCTTAATTAAGTTTTGGGCTGAGGGTTGGGTTTGGCTTTTCAAAAAATAATTTTCATATTTATAAAATAATTTTACAATATGATTCTACCAACCATATTGCATGCTTGATTCATAATCAAGATGCAAGTGAAATAAACATGAAACTACTTTAGATCTAATCTAAACAGATTCATGTAATTGAAATAATTTCAACTTTAAACAATTTCTTTGCATAAAAATTATTAACAAAGAGATTTTATTTTAGATTTAAACATCTTTTAAATCTAATAAATCATAAATTTAATCTAGATCATATCTAACAAATTTATGATTAAAGATAGATCTACACAAACTAGGACAACCTTTGCACTGTAATGGGTAAACCTTACAGCAGGACAACCTTGCAGTTTGTGATTGATCTAAAATTTTAATTTTAGATTTAATAATTAGATTATAAATTAGATCTAATCTAAAAAATAATCTAAGCATGTATAAATAATCATGTAATAAAGAACCTAGGCTCTGATACCAATTGTAGGAACCTTATCTAGGGTTTCAGGGTTAGATCTTGAAACTTTTTCAAGATCATACAGCGGAAGACTAAAATAAATCAAAATTTATTTTTTAAAATCAGAAAATTCTTAGATCTAAGATCCTATTACATGATTATTACATAGCATTAAATTAGAAATTAAAATATATAAATATAGCATGAACTACATGTTGATCATATCAACATGTTTCTATACTACATCTAATGTATGTATTAAACAATAGATCAGATCTATTATCTTGCAAGTTAGACGTTCTAACCTTGTTGATCTGGGCTTGAGGATGATGTTGCAAGCCGCACATGCATCCGGCCTCTAGGAGTCGTCCACACGAGCCCACGAATCTCGATCAGAAGTCCTGCTTCAGGAAATCAGCACAGTATGCTAGTACTGCGCTGATCCTTCTTTGATGGTTGATTAGGTGCCTCCTTCTTCTTGATTTGGACTATTCTAAAGATGAAAAGTAGAAGGAGGAGTTTCAAATCTGAGACACTCTCAGGAAACTCAAGATGGAGGGAAGAAAGATATGAAAACAAAAACCCTAGAAGAAGACCCTCTTCTTCTTCACATTTTTCTCTCTAGATACCCAAACTTGCATCTTTTATATCTCCACGACCCAAAGGTATTTCTCTCTAATTTTTGGATGGCACAAAGGTCTCTCAAATATCTGACTTCTCGTAAAATTTTATGAAGAAACTCATCTTATATAGAGAGATATGATAGAGTCCTTGTCTATATCAAACACCTAGTCAAGGCTTATCCAAACATGGCAAGTTAAGGGACGTCCAACTCTTGAGCACCTCCTTCATATTTTCATGCATGGATTATCAAAAAAGGGTGTACAATGTATATCCTAAAAGCCACAAAAATTCCAAAAAAAATTTGGATAAATTTGGTGCAAACTTGAAAGAGTTTTGGATTTCTAAAACTCTATCTCATAGAATTTGAAATCCAAACTTATTCCTTTTAGATTTGATCCAAACCACCTTCCATGTAAGAAAGAAGAGAGGAGACCTTTTGTGAACGTGGGAGAGATCTGGGAGAGGGCTTTTGTCATACAAAATAATTGGAGATTGGCGTTGAATAAGAGAGAGGGCGTGGAGAAGGCTTATGTGGCGCAAGGTGGAATCCTAGTCTTACTAGGATTATGTCTTATGACTTGTTTTAATTTGGTTTTCCAAATCAAATCAAATCAAATTTAGATCAACTCAATTAAAATAGGTATTAACTCAATTAATAACCTAATTTAATCAGATTAAATTAGATTTAAATCTGATTTAATTTTCTAATCAAATTAGAAATTAGATTGACCCAAGTCCTAGTTGAACTAGGACTAGTTTTTTCTTGCACTTGGCTTATCCAATAAACCAATTGGACTTGATCCAATCAAGCCCAAACTAAATCTAATTAAATCATATTTAATTAGACTTAATCTCAGTCCATTGGCTTAATCAAATTAAGCCAATTAGCAATCGAATTGCTAATCGATCCTCCTGCAATACTTGCACTGGGTTAAATGTCAATCGTATTGATCATTTAACCCTAGAACGATTCTTAATCGTTGATCAACCATCCGATCGGATCATGAACTCTAATGTGTGTGACCTCATAGGTCCAAACTTAAGTTGGTAGCATAGAAATAAATTCTTATACCAATCGAAGTGACCATCTAGCAATGGTACCCGACGATCGGATAGATCGAATGTGTAGAACAACATCCTTAGAACCCATGCGGATATAGTTTTCATATAATTCATCCCCTTGACCAAAATGATCATAGGACACCCCAGAGTTTAACTGTCAACTCTGATCAGGTTGTCCATATTGTATTTCAAAATATCAAATCCATCTGATGATTACCCTGGCCAAGGTTTTGCTAAATTGAAATACAGCGACTCATTCTTCTCCAACTCTTGGAGTGGTCAATCCCATCTCGATCACACTCTGACTTCACAAGTACTTGACTGTGCCCAGAAGCCTTCCGTCTCTGAATTAAAAATTCAGTTAGTCCAGTACCAAAGCACAGTGAGTTGCTTGCAAGTCACTGAGGCGATCTCAGGTCTAAGGGACACTTATACCTATATCCCATCAGAGACATTCTCGATAGCAGAATACTCTGGAGTTGGTCACGTTCAATGATGATGTACCCTTACATCTCACCTGTATGCCATACCAGTGTCTCCACACTCCTTGGTTAAGAGGACAACCAACCCATATGGCCTACAGCGACCTATGCTCGATAGAAGCTGTTGTCCTTATTAACAGCCTATCATTTGGTCATGAACAGTTTTAAGGACTAATCGATAAATCCTCTCTTTATCGAATCTAAATAGTCCTAAGGACTTCATCATAACAACGAAGTTCATTAGAAGATGAAAGCTTATGATGAAAATGCCAAATATATTTTATTTATTAACAAATCAATTATAATACTTGGTTGCTCAACCATCAACAGCTTGACGATTGGCTTTTTGGGACACATTTACCAACACCTCTCCCCCCATCCGGTCTTTAAGAAACTGGGCCTTCAACTTTGCTCATGTTAGGATGAGGTTCTCCTCCTGTTCCTAACAAGGCTGTGGGGGCACATAAGGGCCGTTGTAAGGGCCTCTCCCCCCATCCGATCTTTAAGAAATCGGGCCTTCGACTTTGCTCATGTTAGGACGAGGTTCTCCTCCTGTTTCTAACAAGGCTGTGGGGGCATATAAGGGCCGTTGTAAGGGCCTCTCCCCCTATCCAATCTTTAAGAAATCGGGCCTTCGACTTTGCTCATGTTAGGACGAGGTTCTTCTCCTGTTCCTAACAAGCTTAATTTCAATTGCGTGGGAGAGTTATTTTCTGTCGTTATAAACTCATGCTAAAAGAAAAATATGCAAGTATGAAACTTTTATTTAAGGCGTAGTTATTGGTAATACATCCGTAGATTTTTTGAGTTTCATGGTTGCAGAAGCTCTGCTCCTCCAAGCTCTTTTAAATAGTATGTTCCGGGTCAGACTACCTCCTTGACTTCATACGGGCCTTCCCAGTTCGGGGTAAGTTTTCCTTGATTTTGAGGTTGTGAGGCAGCGGCTCGTCGTAGCACCAGGTCTCCTGCCCGGAAGACCTTGCTTTTGACCCGGGAGTTGTAGTAGCGGGCTACTTTCTGTTTGTAAGCCGCCATCCAAACTTGAGCCGCCTCCCGCTTTTCTTATAATAGGTCGAGGTTGGCCTTGAGATCCTGTGGGTTGCACTGTTCATCGAACGCCACGACTCGTGCTAACGGAAGCTTGAGTTCTATTGGGATCACGGCTTCTGTCCCGAAGGCTAGGGCAAAGGGGGTCTCCTCAGTGGGCAATCTCTGAGTAGTCCGATATGCCCATAACACATGATAGAGCTCGTCAGCCCAAGTTCTTTTTGCCTTTTCAAGTCTCGCTTTGATGCCTTGCAACAGAGTCCGGTTAGTCACCTCGGCCTCATCATTTGCTTGAGGATGGGCCATCAAGGTGAAGTTGTGGGAGATATTTAGGCCCTCACAAAATTTGGCAAACTTTGCTCCAGCAAATTATCATCCATTATCAGTAATGAGGGTTCTGGGTAAGCCAAACCTACAGACAATCGACTTCCAGACGAAGTCCTGCACTTTAGCTTCCATGATTTTTGCCAAAGGTTCAGCTTCGACCCATTTGGTGAAATAGTCTATTGCCACCAGGAGGAACTTCCGCTGCCCCAATGCCATGGAGAAAGGTCCGAGGATATCCATCCCCCATTGTGCGAACGGCCATGGGGCACTGAATGGTGTAAGTTTGGTGGCGGGTTGCCTTTGTACATTGGCATATCTCTGACACCGGTCACATCTTGGAGTCGTGGTACATGGTAGGCCAGTAATAACCTTGTCGGAGTAGCTTATGGGGTAAAGACCTAGCCCCCAGGTGATTTTCACAGACTCCCTCATGCACCTCCCTCAAGGCAAAGTCGGCTTCGGAAGGCCGAAGACATTTCAAGAGGGGCAAGGAGTACGACCTCTTGTATAGCCTGCCTTCGTAGAGAATATATCGGGAGGCCTGGTTCTTAAGCTTTCGAGCCTCTTTTGCATCAGGAGGAAGAACCCCATCCTTGAGGTACACAACTAGCGGGTCGATCCAGCTAGGTTCATAGCTGATCTCCATCATAAACCATGATTCTTTCGTGCTTGGGTGCTTCAGAACCTCGAAGAAGACTTCCTTAGGTAGTTCGGCCAGAGCCAGCGTAGCCAACTTGGAGAGGTCGGCCCTGGCATTTTTTGATCTCGAGATCTGCCTGATGTCGAAGCTATCGAAGGTAGGGATGATCTCCGTTACCTTCTCAAGATATCTAGCCATACTGTCCTCCCGAGCCTCATAATTTCCACTGACCTATCCCACTACTAATTGAGAATCACTGTAGGCTTGAAGCCGATCTACTTCTAATTCTTTGGCGACCTTCAGTCCTGCAATCAGAGCTTCATATTATGCTCCATTATTTGTTGCGGAGAACTCAAAGCGCAGTGCGTACTCCACGACAATCCCATCTGGATTGACCAAGATCAGGCCCATGCCTATGCCTGACATGTTGGAGGAACCATCCATGTAGAGGGCCCAAGAACCATCAGGGAGATCGGCTCTTTCCTCGAGGAAGTTCGACCGGAGTTTGGGATTATCGGCTTCATCTTGTCCAAGTTCGGCCTCCTCCGGGATAGTGCATTCCACCACGAAGTCTGCAAATATCTGGGCTTTGATCGCTGGCCGAGGTCAATAGTTGATGTCGAACTCCATGAGCTCGACCGTCCATTTCATGATTCGTCCGGAGGCATTCGCTCGATGCAGGACCGCCTTGATCGACTGGTCGGTGAGCAGCGTTATGGTGTGTCCTTGAAAGTAAGGTCAGAGCCTTCGAACTGCAATCAACAAGGTATAAGTTAGTTTCTCTAACTTAGTATACCTGGTTTTGGCATCTCTCAATACTCGGCTTATGTAGTAGATCGGCCGTTGAACCTTCGCTTCTTCGTTAATCAGAACTGCAGCGAGGGCCACAGGGGAAATCGCCAAGTATAGGAACAATTCCTCTCCAAGCTCAGGCTTTGCCAATAATGGTGATGAGCCGAGGTAGGTCTTCAGCTCCTCGAATGCCTGCTGACATCCAACGGTCCAACAGAAGTTCTTGGACTGCTTGAGAGTCTGAAAGAAAGGTAAGCATCGCTCGGCCGATCTCAAGATGAAGTAATTTAGAGCCGCTACTTTTTCGGTGAGGTGCTGAACCTCCATTATTGACCTTGGGGCGGTCATCTCTTGGATGGCACGAATCTTTTCTGGATTTACCTCGACCCGCATCCCGATACCATGAAGCCTAGAAATTTTCTTGAGGTTACTCCAAAAGTGCATTTGGCTGGGTTCAGCTTCATCTTGTATTTTCGAAGGGTGTTGAAGGTCTCCTCAAGGTCGGCGACGTGGTTCACCGAGGACCTGCTCTTTATGAGCATGTCGTCCACGTAGACCTCCATGTTGCGGCCGATCTGCTCTTTGAAGATCTTATTCACTAGCCACTGATATGTCGCCCCTGCATTTTTGAGGCCAAAAGGCATGACCCTGTAACAATAAAGGCCACGGTTAGTTATAAAAGTAGTTTTTTCTTCATCCTTTGGTGCCATCCTGATCTGATTGTAGCTGGAGAACGCATCCATGAAGGTGAGCAGCTTGTAGCCCGAGGTTGCATCTACTAGTTGGTCGATTTTGGGCAGAGGATAACTGTTCTTCGGGCAGACTTTATTCAGTTTTTTGAAGTCTATACACATTCTCCATTTGCCATTCGCCTTCTTAACTAAGACCACATTGGAAACCTAGGTCGGATAGTTGACCTCTCTGATAAACCCTGCCTTTAGGAGTTTATCAACCTCCTCGGCTATTGCCACCTGTCTCTCCGATGCATGACTTCAAACTTTTTTCTTTGTCGGTCGGTGCTTGGGATCGACGGTCAGACGGTGCTGCATAACTTCAGCATCGATCCCTGGCATGTCCGTCAGAATCCAAGCAAAAACATCTGCGTTCTTTCGCAGAAAATTAATAAGCTGCGTCCACACCTCTTTCCCCAAGTTGGAGCCGATCTTCGCCATGTGTTCCTCATTCCCATCATTCAAAAGAATTGAGACAAGATCTTCCATTGGCCCACCCCGCTCTTCTGTCAAGTCATCGCGGGTGTCTAATCCATCAACCGGATAGGGGTCAGGCTGACCACTTCTTTACAGGGCTATATTGTAGCAGTGCCTTGCCAGGGCTTGATCTCCCCTGACTTCTCCGACCCCCTGGTTAGTAAGGAATTTCAATTTTAGATTGTAGGTTGACACCACAGCCCGGAGGGCGTTGAGGCCAGGTCGGCCGAGGATTGCGTTGTAGGTTGACGACGCCTTCACCATCAAAAAATCCACCAGAGCCCTGGATTGTCTTGGATATTGACCTACAACTACAGTCAAAGTTATTACTCCCTCCATCGGGATAGCATCGCCGGTAAACCCTACTAAAGGGGAGCTAATCGGCCCCAAACAACCGTCAGGGATGGACATTTTTGAGAAGGTATCGTAAAATAAAATATCAGCCGAGCTTCCACTATCAACAAAAATGTGGCATACATCATAATCAATAATATTTAAAGAAACTACAATCACATCATCGTGGGGGAACTGGACCTCTCGGGCGTCTTCTTCAGTAAAGATTATGGGTCCTTCAGTCCTTTGCCGCTTGGGCGGTCCGGTCGATCTGTTGGCCGCTCCCTTCCGGGGCTCTCCAGAGATGGTGTGGACGATCCCGATCGGAGGCCGATTTCCAGGTTGTTCTTCCCTCCCCAACGACGTCGATCGCGGTAGGGTCCTCGATCGATTCTCCCTACCTTTAGGGCGGCACCAGATGGATCTGTCGATCATTGTTGCCGGAGAAGGAGGAGGGGCCTGAAAAATCGAGGGTGAGGTCGGAGCTTGAGATCTGGCTGCAGAGGTCATGGATCACCTGGTGGATGCTTTGCGGGGAGGCATCGGGCGAAGATCTAGTAGAGGAAGGAGAAGAGGATGTCGGAGAAGATGACCAGAATCAGTCCCATTGAGCACTCCATAAAGAACAAGGGTACCGCGAAGACACGTCACCCCTTCCTCTAGCGCCAATTTTGTTGGTGCAAAAATCCACCGGCGTCGGAGAAGCTGGAGTTGAGGGAGTCACGGACGCCGTCGGGACCTGCAAAGAAAGTCTAAACCGAAGTTGGGGGTGCTCCAGCAAGACCCTCCGACGCTCAAGTCAGTTCTCTGCCTCTACAAAAATGGAGCGCTCGAATGAGAATTTTAGCAGAGTTGTGAGATAGAGATATAGCTTAGAGAATAACGTATATGGGGTCCCCTTTTTATAGGCGAAGGGCGTAACAGATAGATAGCGACGTTTGTAACCGCCTGGTAGTGGGCCGTTCAGGGCCATAAGGAGTTTGTTGCGGAGAGTAGTGGCGTCAGGGGCTGTTCAGAGCCATGTGGAGCTTATTGCGGGGAGTGGAGTGGTGTCTGTTGTCGTGACTTGCTAGAGAGTGGTGGAGCTGCATGGAATCCGTTGCAGGGAGTGGAGCAGGGCGGCGGCTCTTGTCGTGGCTTGTCAGAGAGTTTGGATTTGTCGGTCGAAGCTCGGCTAGGATGCCTGATGAAGCAAAGCGACTCTTCACATCATCATTCTGGGAGAGGCCCGGATGTTTCGGGATCGCTGACGTTTCAGGCGAAAGTCATCTGCTGTAGGAGCTCGGACGAAAGCTTTCTGTTGGTGACGTCCGGTTTCATGCGAAACTCGACAGAAGGTCAACCGATGGTGGATTTCAGATGGTGTTGGAGAGGGTCACCCACTGGGAGGGGGTCTGGAGAGTTCTGAGGAAATCCGATCGACGTCGTTGAAGTCCAGCTGACATTGTTTGAGGCCGATGGCTGGGGAGGTACGGCAGACGTCGGGGGCAATTGTCTGTTGGGGGAGCCTGACTGCTGGAACCCGTCTGTTGTAGAAGTTCGTCCGACATCTATCCGCTATAGAAGTTCGATCGGAGTCTGATTCTCATAGAAGTCCGGATGGGGATCGTTTATTGAAGAAGCTCGGCTGAAGCCCGCCTGCGACAGGAGTCCGAAAGGAATTCGTTCACAATAGAAGCTCGAATGGAGGCTTACAGTAGAGATCCGACATGGACCACTCGTAGTAGAAATTTGGAGTAGGTCGCTTGTAATAGAAGCTCGGAGTAGACCATTTGTAGTAGGAGTTTGGAGTAGACCATTTGTAGTAGGGGCTCAGATGAAGTCTACCTGCAATAGAAATTCGGGGCAGAGGTCCGGCTCCCGTAGGAGCTCGGATGAAATCAGAAAGGCGGTCGACCACCGTAGAAACGTAGATGAAGCCCAATCGCTATAGGGATCTGCCATTGGGAAGTTCGGCCATTGACGAAGTTCGGAGGAAGTTTGGACTAGAGTCGATCGTGGTCGGGAGAAGTTTGAAGAGATTCAGAGATCAGTCGATCACCACGAGAGGTCGGCTGATAATGGAGTCTGGAGGGCACTTGAAGCAATCCGATGGACGGTCGAAGGAGCTTGCCATTGGAGAAGCTCGGAGGGTTCAATAGGAGCTCGCCCATCAGAGGAGTTCGATCGACATTATGGAAATTCGGCTGTCGGAGAAATCCGAAAAAGACGTCGCACAAAGTCAGAGGGATCTCGGGAGAGTTGGCCTCTTATGAACTTCGGCTGGGGGTATTTTGTACCCAACAGATAGGTAGGATTTTGATAGCGAATTGAGGATAGTATCCTTGCCTAACTGTTCATGCAACGGAAAGCCAAGTTTGCTAAGGCATTCAATCTGCTCAATCATGTATAATACATGATCGATGACTAAAGCTCCCTCTCGCATACAGATATTGAACACTGTGCAGGAGGTTTTATGTCTCTCCACATCCTCAGGGGTGTCGAAGGATTCATTCAATATTTGAATCATCTCCTCAGGCTGTGCATCCTCGAACTTACGACTAAGTTCATCATTCATAGCTGCCCTCATCACGCAACGCACAGTCGTGCGGTCATTGAGCCACTTCATGTAAGTGTCTCTCACAGCATGAGGAGCATTGGCTGTAGGTTTTTCAGGTACCTGATCCATAAGGACATACAAAATCCTCTCGTACTCCAACATGATCTTCAACTTTCGATACTAGCTATTGAAGTTGGGTCCGATGAGCTTGTCGCTGTCCAACAGCGAATGGAGGGATAGTGTGTTGGCCATAACTGAAAGGAGAAAATATTAGCCTATTAGTATATGAATTATTTTTTTAATCATGAAGATATGAACTTTAGTCTAAAGGTCCTCTTACTATTTTTTGCAAATTGATAGCCTCTACCTCCAACTTAAGGAATTATATTAATTTCTTAGCAGATACTAGAATCTACACGGACTGCATTCGGGCTCAAGTGTGGCTTAGGGCCAACCCTAGTGCATCCATAGGTAGGTTCATAACCAATTATTTCTCCAAACAACTTCTAGCATTGGGTTTTGCCCCAGACATCCTTTCAGCAGGCGTGTGGTGCCTCCACTGAAAATTTTGGTTAGATCCAACTATTAACATGACACATCAAGTGCATCCAACAAACAGATGTCCGGCCCGAGTGTGGCTCGACCAACCTGAGCATTGATTTGAAGGTACATCATGATGGTCATATGACGAATGATAATTCCAATACGTAATAGACACCAGGTGTATGGTGCCTCCAATGCCTATTTGGAATATTGGACTCATTATCACACACTTTAATGGAAGGCAATGATCAAGTTATCTCATAACTTTATCACTTTATGGACCTAATAATTTAGAGGATTTGATTTTATTGACCTGAGAATAAGAGAAAAAGTTGACCTGCAAGCTGCAAATCCTTCCACTGACTTCACCAAGTCATGTAAAAGATTAAACATAAGCTAGTCTAAAGACACCTAAATCAGTCACATTGATTCGCCTTAATGGCATGGGTCTGCACCAATCGACTATTGACCTAATCAAAATATAATCTACCATGTTGGCCAGGTAAGTGAGATTAGCGAGAGGGATCTACCCTTAACTCACCATAGATGCATCTAGGTGAATAGCTTCCAATTAAAAACCACTTGATCGAATCTGCCAAACTTACCTTAGACACCAACTAGTTAATTAGTTTCGATTTGGTACACCAAAAGATTCGGGCTCAACCACGGAGCCATGATCATGGTCTATTTATTAGGGTCAAACACATGGACTTGATCAAACTTCAACTATTGAGATTGATTTAGAGAAATACTGACCTAATCTAATTCAACACTTGATTAGATTTAATTAGTTTCTCTACTTGATCCTTATATGTTCCTAACCCTAGGTCTAACCCATTAAAAGGACTTGATTCATGCTAACCCTTTGCTTATCATATTATGTGGTGTCTTAATGATCTTCAATTCTCAATTCTAGATCATTCAAACTTAATTCAAAATTAAGTATGTGAAACGTGTGTTTCAGTTTGTAAAACTATTCTACAAGGATTTTAAGTGAAGCATACCATATGTTTCAATATATGAAAATAAATTTTTATAATATGTTTAATAATTAAACATACATAGGTATGATCTAAACTTCATTCATACATCTCATGTATCATGATAATTTTTAAATCAATACCAATTACATCATATGTAATATAAAATTCAGATCTAAAATAATTTTATATTTAAATTTTATCCTATTATAATGAATCATAAATCACTTTAGATCTAATCTAAATATATTTATAATCAAAATAATACATAAAAGTCTGTTCATTTTTCTTCTTCATGAAACTGGATCACAACGACACCCCTACACGTCATAAGAGAACCCATTGAATAGGCAAAAGAGAGATTAATCTCTTCAATCTCTTATGATCGAATGGTTTGGTGATCTCATTAATTCGATTATTAGGTTACTAAGATCTGAAATCTAATTTCATATATAATTACATCAACATGTAATTATTGATAAAACTATTTTATATCATGAACATATCCTTGATCTCATCAATTATGTTCTTCATTTAATCTAATTAGATTTGATATATCATATACATCATATCAAATCTAAAACTTATCTTATACTGATTATAAAATATTAATTTTAGATTTAATATCAAATAAAAAAATAATTAGATGTAAATATGAATGTATAAGAAATTAATTTCTGATAAAATCTATTTTCGTGCAGTGTTGAATTATGATAGGATTCAGATCTAAATATCTATCGAAATAGATTTAATTTAAATCTAAAATAATCTTCAATTCATAAAAAAATAATAAAATTAAAATTTTATTAAAATATATTTAAAATAAATTTTTAATTCACATTATTTTTCATCAAAAATTCAGCAATAGTAGAATTCTGTTATAACAGATTTATAACAACCTCAATTAACCATTGATTAGGCACCTCTAATCCAATAAAAATTAGATCAAAAATTTTATATAAATAGATTAAAATAGAGTTTAATGTCACATAAAAAATTTTAATTATATCTTATATAAATAATCATAAAAAATTCTATTTTGTATGCATATATTTTACGCCTGCTCTGATACCAGTTGAAGGGAAGGAAATAATTTTCCTCCAGAATACCCAGGTTGCATCTAAATTTTTTTCTAATATTTTACTTATGTTGGGTATAAAATACCCTCAGCCGAAGTTTTCAATGGGATTAACCCTCGCAAGTCTCCTCCGACTCTGGCTGCAGACAGACCTCGTTCAGACTCCTACGGGAACCGGACTCCGCCCACAACTCCGACCGCAAGTAGATTCCGCTCGGACTCCTACGGGAGCCGGGCTCCATCTCCAACCTCAACTGCTGACACACCAACCGAACTCCTACGGAAGCCGAACTCTGCCCACAACTCCAACTGCTAGTAGACTCCGCCCGGACTCCTACGGGAGCCGGGCTTCGTCACTAACTTCAACTACAGGTAGACTTTGATCGGACTCCTACGGGAGCCTGATCTCGCCAGCTACAGGGAGACTTCGTCCGAACTCCTACGGGAGCCGAACTTCATTCCCAACCTCAGCTGCTGAAAGGCTCCACCCGGACTCCTACGGGAGTAGAGCTCTGCCCACGACTTCACTTACAGGTAAATTCTGTTCGGACTCCTACGGGAGCCGGACTCCGCCCCCGACTTCACTTACAGGTAAATTTCGTCCGGACTCCTACGGGAGCCGGACTCCGCCCCCGACTTCGCTTGCAGGTGAACTTCGTCCGGGCTCCTACGAGAGCCGGACCTCGCCTCTGAGTTTAATTGCAGGTAGACCTCATCCAGACTCCCATGAGAGCCAGACTCTGCCTTCTACCCCGACTGCGGGAAGGCCTCGTCCGAGCTCCTACAGGTGCCGGATCTCACTTTCGACTCCAACCGAACTTCGGCCGATAAGTCTGGACCCCCTGGCAGGCCACAGTAATGGACAACCCTGCTCCACTCCCTGCGGCAGACCCTACGCAGCTCCATTACTCCCTGACAGGCCGTACTAATGACCATGATTCTGCTCCATCCCCTACAGCGGATCCTGTGCGATTCCACCACTCCCTGACGAGTCACGACAACGGATGCCGCTCCACTCCCCGCAACTGATTCCACGTGGTGAGCTACGACGATAGACATGATTCCACTCTACTACCCTTCGTAATAAATTCCTCCTGACTATGGGCGGCCCACTACCAGACGGTTACGAATGTCGCTATCAGTCTGTTGTACCCTCCACCTATAAAAAAAGGGACCCCAGATACGTTATTCTCTAAGCTCTCATTTTTACCTAAAAATTCTGTTCAAGCACTCCATTCCCGTTGAGGCAGAGAACTGACTTGAGCATTGGAGGGTCTTGCCGGAGTAACCCCACCTCCGGTTTAGACTTCTTTTGCAGGTCCCGGTGGTGACCGCGACTCCAGCTTCTCCGGCGTAAACGGATTTTTGCACCAACAGGATTGGCGCTAGAGGAAGGAGTTTTTTGAACCTTCGCAGTACCCTTGTTCTTAAAGGAGCACTCAATGGAACCGCCTCTGGTTATCTTCTCCGACATCTGCTCCTCCTTCCCCCCACTGGATCCGCGCCCGATGTCTTCTCGTGAAGCATCCACACGGCGACCCACGGCCCCCGCAGCCATGTCTCGGGCCCCGGTCTCGCCTCTGGTTTCCCAGGCCCCACATCCTCTGGCAATGATCACCGGCATGGAGCGGTCGGACGATCAGCCTCCGACGAATTTCGCCAACACCATCTCAAGAGGATCCCGGCAAGAAGCAACCGACGCACTGGCCATACCCCCCAAGTGATAAAAGATTGAGGAGCCCATAAACTTTATTGAAGAAGACGCTCAGGGAGTTCAATTCCCTCACAACGATGAGGTTGTAGTTTCTTTGAATATAGCAAATTACGACATCCGCCGCATCCTTGTCGATAATGGAAGTTCGGCCGATATTTTGTTCTACGATGCTTTTTCAAGAATGTCCATCCTTGACGGTCATTTGAGGCCGATTAGCTCACCTCTGGTAGGGTTTACTGGTGACGCTATTCCGACGGAGGAAATAATAACTTTGGTTGTGGCCGCAGGTCGATATCCAAGGTAATCCAGGGCTCTGGTGAATTTTCTGGTGGTGAAGGCGCCGTCAGCCTACAATGCAATCCTCGACCGACCCGACCTCAATGCTCTCCAAGCCATCGTATCAACCTACCATTTGAAGTTGAAATTCCCCACCAGCCAGGGGATCGGAGAGGTCCGAGGAGACCAAGCCCTGGCCAGACACTGCTACAACATAGCCTTGCAAAGAAGCGACCAGTCCGACCCCTGTCCAGTTGACGGGTTGGATGCCTGCGATGACCTCACTGAAGAGAGGGGCGGCCCAATCGAAGATCTGGTGTCGATCTCTCTGAACGACGGGAATGCGGAGCATGTGGCGATGATCGGCTCCAACCTGGGGGAGGAGGTGCGGACGCATCTCATCGATTTTCTATGAAAGAATGCGGACATTTTCACTTGGGTTCCAGCAGACATACTGGGGATTGACATGGAAGTCATGGAGCACCGTCTGGCCGTCGATCCAAAGCACCGACCGATGAAAGAGAAAATCCGAGGTCATGCACCAGAGAGGCAGAAGGCGATAGTCGAAGAAGTAGACAAACTCCTTAAGGCCGGATTCATTAGGAAAGTCAATTATCCTGATTGGATTTCCAATGTTGTCCTAGTCAAAAAGGCAAACGGCAAGTGGAGGATGTGCATAGACTTCAAAAAGCTGAATAAGGCCTGCCCGAAGGACAGCTATCTCCTTCCCAGAATCGATCAACTAGTGGACGCGACCTCGGGCCATGAGCTCCTTACCTTTATGGATGCATTCTCCGGCTATAATCAAATCAGGATGGCACCGGAAGACGAAGAAAAGACCGCTTTTATTACTAACCATGGCCTTTACTGTTACAGGGTCATGCCTTTCGGTCTAAAAAATGCAGGCGCAACCTACCAACGGTTGGTGAACAAAATCTTCAAGGAGCAGATCGGCCGCAACATGGAGGTCTACATGGATGATATGCTCGTAAAAAGCAAATCTTCCATGGATCACGTCGCCGACCTCGAGGAGACCTTCGACGCTCTTCAGAAATATAGAATGAAGTTGAACCCGACTAAATGCGCTTTCGGAGTAGCCTCGAGAAAGTTTCTGGGCTTCATGGTGTCGGGGCACGGGATTGAGGCCAATCCAGAAAAAAATCATGCCATCCAGGAGATGGCCGCCCCGAAGTCGATAAAGGAGGTTTAGCACCTTATAGGGAGGGTGGCAGCCCTGAATCACTTTATCGCAAGGTCGGCCGAATGGTGCTTACCCTTCTTTCAAATCCTCAAGCAGCCGAAGAACTTCTGTTGGACCTCTAAGTGCCAATAGGCGTTTGAAGAACTAAGGAGCTACCTCGGCTCACCCCCACTGCTGGCAAGACCGGAGCCTGGGGAGGAACTATTTTTATACTTGACGGTCTCTCCTATGGCTCTCGCGGCAGTCCTTGTCAAAGAAGAAGCAAAAGTCCAACGGCCAATCTACTACGTCAGTCGCGTGCTAAGAGGCACCGAGACCAGGTATACTAAATTAGAAAAACTGACTTACGCCCTGTTGATTGCAGCCTGGAAGCTCCGACCCTACTTTCAAGGGCACACCATAACACTGCTCACTGACCAACCGATCAAGGCGATTCTACACCGGGCGGATGCCTCCGAGAGAACAGCAAAATGGGCGATTGAGCTCACAGAATTTGACATCAACTATCGACCCAGGCCGGTAGTGAAGGCCCAGATATTGACAGATTTCATAGTGGAGTGTACTATCCCAGAGGAGGCCGAACCTGAACAAGGCAAAATTGATGGCCTGAAACCCCGGCCGAACTCCCCCAAAGAAAAAGCAGATCCCTCTGATTGCTTTTGGGCCCTCTATGTGGATGGTTCTTCCAACATGTCAGGTGCAGGTGCGGACCTGATCTTGATCAGTCCGAAGAAAATTATCATGGAGTACGCTCTGCGCTTCGAGTTCCCCACAACGAACAACGGAGCAGAATATGAAGCTCTGATCGTAGGACTGAGGATCGCCAAAGAGCTGGGAATAGATCGGCTCTGGGTCCACAGCGACTCTCAACTAATAGTGGGACAAGTCAACAGAAACTACGAGGCGCGGGAGGACAGCATGGCTAAATATCTTGAAAAGGTAAAAGAGCTCGTCCCCGCCTTCGGCAGCTTTGACATCAGGCAGATTTTGAGGTCGAAAAATACCAGGGCCGACCTTCTCTCCAAGCTGACAACGCTGGCTCCGGCCGAATTACCCAAAGGTGTTCTCTTTGAAGTACTCAAGTGCCCGAGTATGGAAGAATCACGACCCGTTATGAAAATTGACCACGAGCCCAGCTGGATCGACCCACTGATAACATATCGCAGAGACGAGGTTCTCCCCCAGGATGCGAAAGAAGCTCGGAAGCTCCAAAATCAAGCCTCCCGATACATCCTTTATGAGGGCAAATTGTACAAGAGATCATACTCTTTGCCCCTCTTAAAATATCTCCGACCTTCGGAAGCCGACTACGCCTTGTGGAAAGTGCATGAAGGAATCTGCGAAAACCATTTGGGGGCTAGATCTTTATCCCACAAGTTGCTCCGCCAAGGATATTACTGGCCGACAATGCATCATGATTCGATTGAATATGTCAGAAAGTATGATCGATGCCAGAGATATGCCAACGTCCAGAGACAGCCCACCACCGAGCTCACACCCTTGAGTGCCCCATGGCCTTTTGCGCAGTGGGGGATGGACATCCTTGGCCCCTTTCCCATGGCATCTGGGCAGAGGAAGTTCCTCCTTGTAGCGATCGACTACTTCACCAAATGGGTTGAAGCCGAACCACTAGCAAAAATCACAGAAGCAAAAGTGCAAGATTTCGTCTGGAAGTCGATCGTGTGCAGGTTCGGTCTGCCTAGGACCCTAATCACTGATAATGGATGACAATTCACGGGAGCAAAATTCATCGGATTCTGCGAAGATCTGAACATCTCCCACAACTTCACATCAGTAGCCCATCCTCAGGCGAACGGCGAAGCTGAGGTAACTAATAGAACCCTTCTGCAGGGGATTAAGACAAGGCTCGAAAAGGCGAAGGAAACTTGGGCGGATGAACTTTATCATGTGTTGTGGGCGTATCAAACTACCCAGAGACTGCCTACAGGGGAGACCCCCTTTGCTTTAGCCTTCGGTACGGAGGCCGTCATCCCAATTGAGCTTAAACTCCCATCGGCACGAGTCGTGGCATTCGACGAACATCAAAATTCACAAGGTCTTAAAGCCAACCTCGACCTGCTAGAAGAAAGGTGGGAGATAGCTCAGGTTTGAATGGCAGCCTACAGACAGAAAGTCGCTCGCTATTACAACTCCCGGGTCAGGAACAAAGTCTTTAGAGCAGGAGATCTAGTGCTTCGACGAGCCGCTGTCTCGCAACCTCAGGATCAAGAAAAACTCTCCCCAAACTGGGAAGGCCCGTATGAGGTCAAAGAAGTAGTCCAGCCTGAAACTTATTATCTTAAGGAGCTCGGAGGAGCCGACCTCCCGCGACCATGGAGCTCGGAGAACTTACGGATGTACTACCAATTACTTCACTTTAATTAAAAGTTGTATATCTACATGTCTTTGGCACTATCCTACATCTACAAGGCAATCCAAACAAATTGTATCAGAAGCAAGAGGGGAACCTCGTCTCGACAAAGTCGAAGGTCCGGTTCTCTTTAGACCGGATGGGGGGAGGGGCCCTGCAACGCCCATATGCGCCCCCACAGCCCTGTTAGGGACAGGAGGAGAACCTCGCCCTAACTTGAGCAAAGTCGAAGGCCCGGTTCTCTTTAGATCGGATGGGGGGAGAGGCCCTGCAATGCCCATATGCGCCCCCACAGCCCTGTTAGGGACAGGAGGAGAACCTCGTCCTAACTTGAGCAAAATCGAAGGCCCGATTTCCTTTAGACCGGATGGGGGGAGAGGCCCTGCAACGTCCATATGCGCCCCCACAGCCCTGTTAGGGACAGGAGGAGAACCTTGCCCTAACTTGAGCAAAGTCGAAGGCCCGGTTCCCTTTAGACCGGATGGGGGGAGAGGCCCTGCAATGCCCATATGCGCCCCCACAGCCCTGTTAGGGACAGGAGGAGAACCTCGCCCTAACTTGAGCAAAGTCGAAGGTCTGGTTCTCTTTAGACTGGATAGGGGGAGAGGCCCTGCAACGCCCATATGCGCCCCCACAGCCCTGTTAGGGACAGGAGGAGAACCTTGCCCTAACTTGAGCAAAGTCGAAGGTCCGGTTCTCTTTAGACCGGATGGGGGGAGGGGCCCAGTGACGCCCATGTGTGCCCCTACAGCCGTGTTAGGGACAAGAGGCGAACCTCGCCCTAACCAGAGCTGAACCTTGTTACGACAGAAATAGGGAAAAAACCTCGCCCCGACATCAATTAAGGTCTGGTCATTCAAGACCAGAAGAGAAAAAGGGGGACCTTCCCCAGCGGCCCCTTCGTGATAAAACTCCGTCCGGACTCCTGCGGGAGCCGGACTTCACCCTCGACTCTGATCATAAGAAGACTCCATCCGGACTCCTACTAGAACCGGACTCTATCTCCGACCTCAACTGCAGGCAAGCTCCGTCCGGGCTCTTATAGGAGCCGGACTCCTCCTCCAACTTCGACTGTAGGCAAACTTCGTCCGGAATCCTACGGGAGCCGAGCTTCATCCTCGACTTCGAACGCTGGTAAGCTCCGCCCAGACTCCCATGGGAGCCAAATTTTGCCTGACTTCAATTACAGGTAGACCCCATTCGGACTCCCACGGGAGCCAGACCTCGCCCCGACTTCACCTACGGGAGCCGAACTCCCGCAGCCCCACAACGAGCAGAGGAAAAAATCCCACTCAAAAAAAGAAAAAGGAGAGAGAAGTTAAAAGGAAAAGCGATGAACTACGCCAGCGACGAATGAAAAACAAACAGCGTCTAGGATGCTGAGAACCCCGACTTTCACGGAAGCTTTCAACGCAAACCCAAGATGAGATGACTTCCTCAAGGTGACGAAAGCTCGGACCTCCGTGCTCGAGCCCTGATAGGGACACCAAACCCGAGCGGCCCCAGACGAACCTGCGGCCACGGGCGAAAAAGATGGGTCGATACGTTCACAATCGGGTATCTCCGAACAGCACAAAGGTCGAAAAGAAGCTCGGCAAATGATAATTCAACACATGAGTAAAAGAGGTGAGCCGGCATTACAACCACCGATAACCTACGGACAATGTCAAATAAAAAAAAAAAAAAGGAGAAGGGAATACAACAATAACAACGATAAAAGAAAAAGTTCGGCAGACAACGATTCGACGCAAAGTACGGATGAGGTAACAAAATCACCTTCTCATTTTTCGACTAACAAGATGTACGTTACAAGATCCGGAGGGCCAGAAAAGAATACATTATTACAAGGCTCGAAAACACGGCTCGGAAGGGATACACCAGAGGCCACTTCAAGCTGCAAACTTCTCTTCCCGTTTCTGTCCTTTCCAGCCGCATTTTTCAGTGCGTGTGACAAGCCTATCGGCTCTCGCCCCCCGCCTCATTCTGCTCCACCTCCGAAATTCCAACCCTAGGGGGAAAAGGATGGAATAGATTCCAGGGGGCAGCAAGGGCAACGACAGCGGCGACGATGACCTGTTTCAAGAAGAACCGGAGTTACCCCGGAGGCAGCAATGGCGCCGGAGATATGCGCTATCACCGAATGCTCCATGACAACCACCGTCCTAAGTATTCTGGCAAGGTCGGCATGCACTACTTCCACTGTCCCCGCAGCATGTTTTACTGCCCCACCGTCGGTGCCGACCGCTTCTGGTCCCTCGGCCCTGACGACATCAAGGATCCCGCCACAGCTTGTGATGACAGCTTTGCCCTCTTGACCGGTATCGCCCCATCCAGCTACTCCAAAATTCTCAGGCAGAACGCCTTCATCGGTTGTCCTCATTATTAAACCCCTGTTGTTGAGGGAATTCTCCCTCGAGCCCCCTTTAAAGTGACGGGAACCCTCAGCGACAGCTCGACAACTGGAGAACTCGCAGACTGCTGTTCTCCTTCTTGCACTCTTCCAAGTCTGTGGCATCCTCTTGAGGTTGGCCTCCGGGGTGGAGGCCCTGGTGGGGGAACCCCTTAGAGAGGAATCGGGGGACTAGAGACGGCAGAGAGACGGCAAAGACCGGCGCAGAGGACGCTCAGAGTCGGAAGGGGCACCGATGAAGTGGCTGAGTCGTCCCTTAGGCGAAGTAAAGCCCCTGGAGGAAGGGTGGGGGGTTTAAATAGGCAACGGAGCCTGGCGCAATTATGGTGGCAGGTGTCCCTAGGCCAACCAGTGCCCACCACGTGTCCCGCGTATCCCACTCGCCGTGACCTGGGGTTGACCGTTCGCAAACTTTCATGGCATGATGCTTGGGATCACGTCCCGGTGGGAGTTCTGAAAAGGCTCTTCGGGTCACCCTAATCGAAAAAAGGCTCCAGCATGCGCGCATTAAATACCAACATATCTGAGGATGATCGCGTGCGGACGTTAAGGGGACAACTTCGGCAGCGACGATCTTTCTGCACTTCCTTTGTTCGAAATTCGAACTCGGAAGTAGGGAGACTGATGTTGGGTATAAAATACCCTCAGCCGAAGTTCTCAACAGGATTAACCCTCGTGAGTCTCCTCCGACTCCGGCTGCAGACAGACCTCATCCGGACTCCTACGGGAACCGGACTCCGCCCACAACTCCGACCGCAAGAAGACTCCGCCCGAACTCCTACGGGAGTCGGGCTCCATCCCCAACCTCAACTGCTGACACTCCAGCCAGACTCCTACGGAAGCCAGACTCCGCCCACAACTCCAACTGCTAGTAGACTTCGCCCGGACTCCTACAGGAGTCGGGCTCCGTCACCAACTTCAACTGCAGGTAGACTTTGACCGGACTCCTATGGGAGCCTGATCTCGCCAGCTACAGGGAGACTTCGTCCGAACTCCTATGGGAGCCGAACTTCGTTCCCAACCTCAGCTGCTGAAAGGCTTCACCCGGACTCCTACGGGAGTCGAACTTCGTTCCCAACCTCAGCTGCTGAAAGGCTCCACCCGGACTCCTACAGGAGCCGAGCTCCGCCCACGACTTCACTTACAAGTAAATTCCGTCCGGACTCCTACGGGAGCCAGACTCCACCCCCGACTTCACTTACAGGTAAATTTCATCCAGACTCCTACGGGAGCCAGACTTTGCCCCCGACTTCGCTTGCAGGTGAACTTCGTCCAGGCTCCTACGAGAGCCGGACCTCACCTCTGACTTTAATTACAGGTAGACCTCGTCCGGACTCCCACGAGAGCCAGACTCCGCCTTCTACCCCGACTGCGGGAAGGCCTCGTCCAAGCTCCTATAGGTGCCGGACCTCGCTTCCGACTCCAACCAAACTTCGGCCGACAAGTCTGGACCCCCTGGCAGGCCACAGTAACGGACAACCCTGCTCCACTCCCTGCGGTGGACCCTACGCAGCTCCATTACTCCCTGGCAGGCCATACTAACGGCCACGATTCTGCTCCACCCCCTGCAGCGGATCCTGTGCGATTCCACCACTCCCTGACGAGTCACGACAACGGACGCCGTTCCACTCCCCGCAACTGATTCCACGTGGCAAGCTACGGTGATAGCCATGATTCCACTCCACTATCCTTCGCAATAAATTCCTCCTGAGTATGGGCGGCCCACTACCAGATGGTTACGAACGTCGCTATCAGTTTGTTGCACCCTCCGTCTATAAAAAGGGGGACCCCAGATACGTTATTCTCTAAGCTCTCATTTTTACCTAGAAACTCTGCTAAAATTTTCGTTCGAGCACTCCATTCCCGTTGAGGCAGACAATTGACTTGAGCGTCGGAGGGTCTTGCCGGAGCAACCCCACCTCCAGTTTAGACTTCTTTTGCAGGTTCCGACGGTGACCGCGACTCCAACTTCTCCGGCGTAAGCGGATTTTTGCACCAACAACTTATTTAAGGATCAAATTCTTATCTGAATTGTAGTAGAATCAGGGATTAAATCTTAAATTATCTGATATAAACCTTCATGGAGGTCTGGATATGCAGACCCTCTACTTCACATGCACGTCAGACGCTGCAGGAAAGCAAGATGAACTCCAATCTAATTGGCTTCACAACTCAATCAATCGAGAGATGAGATGTGATGATATGACATCTCACACCAGTAGATAGGATGCCCAAAAAGGATCCACACCTAAGGAGAGGAGGCGGCAACAAAGGGAGAGATGTAGAAGATGAAGGACCTCTCTCTTCACATGCCTGCCTCTCTCTTTTTTTTTCTTCTCTCAATTTGATTTGTTTACTATTCTATTCTCTTCTCTCATCCATAGATAGAGATCCTCTCTATTTATAGATAATTCTTATGATCCAATGAGAGGAGAACTCTTTATTCAAATCTGATTTGAATTGGTCTAATACTCATGAAAGAAGGACTCCTATATGAGATATAATTGCCATCACTTATGACATCCACTTTGCACCCACTCCCACACCCACTTGGGATGCCCCAAATAAGCATCAAACTAATTTTTGATCATACTTCATGAGCAGATATTCCCAGTGCAAGTAGGAATACTCATATCTCATCTAAAACAGGTCCGATTCGAGTCTGATTCGAAGTCGGTTCGAAATAATTTTGAAAGACTGTCAATCCTAAACTCTTTAGAACTTTTGTATCAAGTCTAACTTAGATTTTAGATCTATTTAAGTCTAATTAATTTATATCTAATCTAAAATTAATTAGTATTTAAATCTAATCTTTCATATATTCCATGGATCATAAATAAAAATTATTCATCCTCAAGATTGAACCTGAATCTCATATGTAGTATTAGCTAGACATAGTCAACTCTTCAATCCCGTTTGACCCATAACTTAATTCTCAATAAAATTTGCTTATATGTTTAATCAAATCAAGTACTTTCAGATTGGACATATAAACATAGGTTAATTCTTTCCTACTTTGTCTGACTTATGTGCGTGACTCCATAGGTTCAAACACTAAGCCGGTAGCACAAGAACCAATTTCTGTACTAATCGAGATACCATCTAGCAATGATTTTCAATGTTCAGATAGGTCAAATTATCGTAAAAGAATATTTCAGAATCCATACTCATGGTTATCGCCTAATTCATCTTTTTGACCCTGGATGATCTAGGATGGTCTCAGGTTAACTGTAAATCAAGATTGCTTTATCCACATTGTATTTCAACCTTTCAAATCTATCTCATGGATTACCCTGGCTAAGGCTTTACTAAATTGAAATACAGTGATACGTCAACTCCAATAATTTGAAGGGGTCAATCCCATCTTGATCCACACACAGACTTCGCAAGTACTTGACTGTACCCAGTAGCCTTCCGTCGCTACATTAAAAATTCATATAGTTAGGCACCAAAGCACAGTGAGTTACTTGTAAGTCATTATGGTGATCTCAGATCTGAAGGATATTTATACCTATGTATTTCATGAGCAGCTCTTGACAGCAGAATACTCAGCAGGTGAGTCACTTATTCCATGACAATGTACCCTTATATCTCACCTGTATGCCCTACCAGTGTCACCACACTCTTTGATTAAGAGGACAACCAACCCATATGGTACATGTTGGTGCAGAATTCTGTCGAAGTCGGAGTTGCTGGAGTCGAGAAGATTGTGGCCGCCATCGGGACCTGCAAGGGAAGTCTAACCGGAGTTGGGGGTGCTCCGGCAAGACCCTCCGATGCTCAAGTCAGTACTCTGCTTCAACAGAAATGGAGTGCTCGAGCGAAAATTTTGGCAGAGTTTCGAGATAGAATTTTTGAGCTTAGAAAAGAACGTATCTAGGGATCCTTATTTATAGATGGAGAGCATAACTGACTGACAGCGACGTCTGTAACCATCTGGTAGTGGGCTGTTCAGAGCCATGCGGAGTTTGTTATGGAGAGTAGTGGTGTCAGAGGTCGTTCAGGGCCACATGGAGCTTGTTGCGGAGAGTGGAGTGGTGTCCGTTGTCGTGACTTGCCAGAGAGTGGTGGAGCTACGTGGAATCCATTGCAGAGAGTGGAGCAGGGTGGCGGTTC
Organism: Elaeis guineensis; assembly: GCF_000442705.2. Lineage (NCBI taxonomy): Eukaryota > Viridiplantae > Streptophyta > Magnoliopsida > Arecales > Arecaceae > Elaeis > Elaeis guineensis. The sequence goes on along the minus strand of NC_025998.2, from coordinate 94,175,924 downwards.
TTATCGTGGCTTGTCAGAGAGTGGTGGTGCCACGTGGAATCCATTGCAGTGAGTGGAGTAAGATAGTGGCCCTTATCGTGGCTTGCCAGAGAGCTTGGATCTGTCGGATGCCTGATGGAGCAGAATGGCCCTTTACATCATCGTTCTAGGAGAGGCTCGGATGTTCTGAGGTTGCTGATGAATATACTATTGTCGGATGCTTCGGGCGCTGATGTTTGAAATGGGAGTTACCTGCTGTAGGAGCTCGGATGGAGATTCTCTGTTGGCAAAGTCCGGAGAAGTCTGATTGCTAGAGAAATCCGTTTGGGATTTATCTGATGCAGAAGCTCATCCGAAGATCATCCACCGGGGAAGTCCGATTTTATGAGAAGCCTGGTAGGAGGTCAGCCGACGATGGACTTCGAATAGCACTGGGGAGGCTTGGCAGACATCAGAGTTAATCGGCTATCGCAGGGACCCAACTGCTGGAGCTCGTCCGGAACCCATCCACCGGAGAAGTAGCTCGGTTGAAGTCTACCTGTAATAGAAGTTCGGAGGGAATTCGTTTACAGTAGAGGCTTGAATGGAATTTGCTTACAGTAGATGTCTGGGATAGACAGCCCGCTGTAGGAGTTTGGAGTAGACCATTTGTAGTAGAAGTTCAGCTCTCGCGGGAGCTCGATTAGGATCCGAAAGGTGGTCGACCGTCATGAAAATTTGGATGGAGTCTGGTTACCATAGAAATCTCGCTGTCGGGGAAGCTCGGATGTAGACGAAGTCTGAAAGAAATTCAAAAAATAGTTGGTTGCTGTAGAAGGTTGGCTAATAGTGGGGCTCAAAGGGCCTTTGGGGTGGCCCAGTGGATGAGTGTAGAAGTTCATTGTCAGAGAAGTTCGGATAGTCGACGGGGTTCGGAGAGACGCCACACATAAGGTCGGGAGCCGGAAGAGCCCTGGAAGGATCGATCTTTTACAAACTTCGGTCGGGGGGTATTTTATACCCAACACCAGTCCCCCTACTTCCGAGTTCGAGTTTCGAATGAAGGAAGTACAGAGAAATTTTCACAATCGAAGCTGCTCCCCTCGATTTTTGTACTCGACAGTTGCCAGATATTTTGACGTTCGGCATGCTGGTACTGGAGCCTTTTCAAAAAAGATTTCTTCTTTTCAAAATTTCCATCGGAGCGTAGTCCTAGGTATGGTGCCATAATGGTTTTACTAATTGTCGGCCACCTCCAGCCGCTTGCCACAGTGAGTGGGCCACGCGGTGGTTACAGACTGATCTGAGGAGTCCTGCAGTCATTATTGCACCGGACCCCATCGCCTATTTAAACCTGCCTCTCCCCTTCGGGGATCTCACTTTGCATAGGAGTTTCTTCAGTCTTTCCTTCCTGGCCTTAGGCGTCCGTTGAGTCATCCTTATCTTTGTATCCCCGCATCCCTCAGACCAGCTTGGGTTAGCCCCAAAACTTTCTTTGCTTCCGCGGCCCCGTTTATAGACTGTGCTGGTCTTCTTTCATTGCGGATATGGGTGCGGACGTGGCTCAGATGTTAGCCCAGAGTCTGAAAGCCCACGAGCGAGAAGGTGCTGCAACTTTCGGGTTGGCGAAGAAGGTGAGGGTAGAAGAGACAGATCCAGCTGTGTTTCGCCTTGAGCACCCAGAGCCCGCGCTTATGGCACATCTTCGACCGCGAGTGCTTCCCGATGTGCATCATCATGAGGGGAAACCTGACCTCAGGAAGAAGGTCATGCCCGCCGTCACTGTGAGGGGGAACTTAACCTCAGAAAGAAGGTCATGTCCGTCGTCATCGTGAGGCAGTGGAAATCATGGCACAGAAAAGGTGGCGTCTACATGTACTTTGAAGATAATGCTGGAGTAATTGCTGATCCGAAAAGGGGGACTGGAAGAAGAAGCCAGCTACTTAAAGTAATTCTCGACGATGGTCGGAACTGGGAGTTCGAAGTCTGATGAAGCCGAGCTTCTTTAGAGCTGTTTGTGTTATTTTTTTTTTTTAAAGGCTTTGTAATGTGCACTTCGCCAATGAAATGAAAAGAAAATTTTCCGTTACCTCATCCCTTCTTTTCTCTTCTTCCTTTTTTTTTGGCCTTCAAGGCTTTGTAATGTATACTTCACCAATGAGATGAAAATGAAATTGTATATTACCTCACCCATTCTGGTATTAACCGATTATTTATCGGACTCCTTTTGTCTTTTGTCGTGTTTGATGTCGATGCTATTTGAGGGTTCCTGGTCGTTGCTGTGTCAATTCGCCCTTAGGGACTGGAGATTTTTGCCAAGGATATTTTCTCTTGTCGAGATGAAGTCCCTGGTGCCTTTGATGTAGTTCATTTTTCACCTATTGTCGGTGTAGTTCGTCGCTTTTTCTTCTCGTATCTCCTTTTCTTCTGTGTTTGAGTGAGGGTCTTCCCTATGTTCTTGATGGGGTCGTGAGAGTGTAGAGGAGTCATTGAGGAAGCTTTCCTCCTTGTTGATCAATCGGATCTTTGTTTACGTCGGGACGAGGTCCTCCCCTTGTTCCCGACAATCGATTTCAGCTTGTGTTAGGATGAGGTTCTCCTCCTGTTCCTAACAAGGCTGTGGGGGAACATAAGGATTGTTGTGAGGGCCTCTCCCCCCATCTAGTCTTTAAGAAACCATGCCTTCGACTTTGCTCATGTTAGGACGAGGTTCTCCTCCTGTTCCTAACAAGGCTGTGGAGGCACATAAGGGTCGTTGTGAGGGCCTCTTCCCCTATCCGATCTTTAAGAAATCGAGCCTTCGACTTTGCTCATGTTAGGATGAGGTTCTCCTCCTGTTCCTAACAAGGCTGTGGGGGCACATAAGGGCCGTTGTAAGGGCCTCTCCCCCCATCCAATCTTTAAGAAATCGGACCTTCGACTTTGCTCATGTTAGGACGAGGTTCTCCTCCTGTTCCTAACAAGGCTGTGGGGGCACATAAGGGCCGTTGTAAGGGCCTCTCCCCCCATCTGATCTTTAAAAAATCAGGCCTTCAACTTTGCTCATGCTAGGATGAGGTTTTCCTTCTGTTCCTAACAAGGCTGTGGGGGCACATAAGGACCATTGTAAGGGCCTCTCCCCCCATCTGGTCTTTAGGAAACCGAACCTTCGACTTTGCTCATGCTAGGATGAGGTTCTCCTCCAGTTCCCAATAAGGCTGTGGGGGCACATAAGGGCCGTTGTAAGGGCCTCTCCCCCCATCCGATCTTTAGAAAATCGGGCCTTCAACTTTGCTCATGCTAAGACGAGGTTCTCCTCCTATTCCTAACAAGGCTGTGGGGGCACATAAGGGCCATTGTAAGAGCCTCTCCCCCCATCCGGTCTTTAAGAAACTGGGCCTTCAACTTTGCTCATATTAGGATGAGGTTCTCCTCCTGTTCCTAACGTGCTTAATTCTATTTGTATGGGGGAGTAATCTCCTGTCGTTATAAGCTCATACCAAAAGAAAAAATGCATGAATATGAAAAGAATTTTTATTCAGGGCAAAGTTGTTAGTAATACATTCATAGATTTTTCGAACCCTATAGCCATGGAAGGTCTGCTCCCCATCGGGGTCCCCCTAAGATGGAGTTGATAATCCCAATCGGAGGCCGATCTTCAGGCTACTCCTCCCTCCTTGGCGGTTTCGACTGCGGCAGGACCCTAGGCTGATCTTCCCTTCCTTCAGGTCGGCGTCGATGAATCTGTCGAGCCGACCTCGTCTAATGAGCTCCTCGATCTCGTCTCGAAGCTGAATACACTCCTCTGTGTCATGGCCATGGTCACGATGATAGAGGCAAAATTTGTTTGTGTTGTGCTTCCCAAGATGCGAGCGCATCCTCTCCGACCTTGGGAGCTGCTCCTTAACCTCCATCGGCACTTGAGCTTTCGAGGTGTTGAGAGGGGCGTAGCTGTGGAACCTTCCAAGAGGAGAGCCTCACCGAACTCGATGGTATGGGCTTCTCTGCTTACAAGTTTGGGGAGGAGTCCGGACGTGCCTATGTCCGGGAGGAGTTCGAGAACGTGGCCGAGCTTCACTCGGCCTTTTTTCAACTGCGGGCTTGCTCAAGTCTCCCGCCTGCCGCTCTCTTGTGGTCTCCTCATCCTTCATCTTGAAGGCTTCTTCTGGTCGGGCATATCCTTCGGCCCGAGCCAACAAATCGGCAAAATCCCTGGGGTACTTCTTTTCCAAGGAGAATAGAAGATCGTTCTTCTGAAGGTCGCCTTTCAGAGCGGCCATCGCGATCGATTGGTCCAAGTTTCGGACCTCCAATGCAGCGACGTTGAAATGATTGACGTAAGCCTGGATGGATTCCCCCTCCCTTTGCTTGATGTTGATGAGGGACTCTGAACCTCTCTGGGGATGCCGGCTGCTAACAAAATGAGCCACAAACTGATGGCTCATCTGGTCAAAGAAAAAGATGGTACCCGGCTTCAACGCCGAATACCAGTTCCTTGTTGCTCCATTCAGGGTGGATGGAAAAGCTCAGCACAGAATGGCGTCTGGCGTGCCATGGAGCAGCATCATTGTCCGGAAGGCCTCCAGGTGGTCAACCGGGTCCGAGGTCCCGTCATAGCTTTCGAATTGGGGGAGCTTGAAGTTAGGCGGGATCAGTTCCTACATGATCATTTAAGAGAAGGGTGGGTCAGTACAGATGTCCTCACCATAAGTAGGGGGAGCATGGTGGAGTTCTTCGATCCGTCGGTTTATCTGCTGGAGCCTTCGATCCAGGAAGTCCTCTCGACTGCGGGTCTCGAGGGTCTTTGGGCAGAATGGAGGTAGAGATCCTCTGAGAGTAGAATCATGATCGGACTGAGGGCTCTCCACCCTCGGATTTGTCTTTTCGAGAAAGACGGGGCGACTGGCCCAAGTGGCCCGCCCTACTGTCGGATTTTGAAATTTCGGCAATGTTCTCTCCAACTGCACTGACGCCTGCGGCTGTTGTTGCTGTTGCATGGCCTGCACCACTTCAGTGAGGCCTCTGACCTACTGAACCAGCAGGTCGAATTGCTCCACGCCGACCGTCATTGCCGGAGGAGGAGGGGGAGCTTGGGAAACTGGAGGTGAGGTCGGAGCCTGAGATCTGGTCGTGGAGGCCGTGGATCGCCTGGTGGATACTTTACGGGGAGGCATCGGGTGAAGATCTAGTAGGAGAAGGAGAAGAGGATGTCAAAGAAGATGATCGAAATCAGTCCCGTTGAGCACTCCTTTAAAAATAAGGGTACTGTGAAGACACAGACCCTTCCTCTAGCGCCAATTCTGTTGGTGCAGAATTCCACCGAAGCTGGAGTTGCTGGAGTCGAGAAGACTATGGCCGCCAATGGGACCTGCAAGGGAAGTCTAAACCGGAGTTGGGGGTGCTCCGGCAAGACCCTCCGACGCTCAAGTTAGTACTCTACTTCAATAGAAATGGAGTGCTCGAGCGAAAATTTTGGCAGAATTTCGAGATAGAGTTTTTGAGCTTAGAAAAGAATGTATCTGGAGATCTTTATTTATAGACGGAGAGTGTAACTGACTGACAGCGACATCTGTAACCGTCTGGTAGTGGGCCATTCAGAGCCGTGCAGAGTTTGTTATGGAGAGTAGTGGCATCAGAGGTCATTCAGGGCCACGTGGAGCTTGTTGCAGAGAGTGGAGTGGTGTCCGTTGTCGTGACTTGCCAGAGAGTGGTGGAGCTCTGTGGAATCCGTTGCAGAGAGTGGAGCAGGATGGCAATTCTTGTCGTGGCTTGTCAGAGAGTGGTGGAGCCGCGTGGAATCCATTGCAGCGAGTGGAGTAAGGTAGTGGCCCTTGTCGTGGCTTGCCAGAGAGCTTGGATCTGTCGGCTGAAGCTTGACTGGGATGCCTGATGGAGCAGAATGGCCCTTTACATCATCGTTCTAGTAGAGGCTCGGATGTTCCGAGGTCGCTGACGAATATACTATTATCGGATGCTTCGGGCGCTGACGTTTCAGACGGGAGTTACCTGCTGTAGGAGCTCGGATGGAGATTCTCTGTTGGCGAAGTCCGGGGAAGTCTGATTGCTAGAGAAGTCCGTCTGGGATTTATCTGATGTGGAAGCTCATCCGAAGATCGTCCGTCGGAAAAGTCTGATTTTATGAGAAGCCTGGTAGGAGGTCAGCCGGTGATGGACTTCGGATAGTGCTGAGGAGGCTCGACAGACATCGGAGGCAATCAGCTATCGTAGGGACCCAGCTGCTGGAGCTCGTCCGGAACCCATCCATCGGAGAAGTAGCTCGACTAAAGTCTACCTGTAATAGAAGTTCGGAGGGAATTCGTTTACAGTAGAGGCTTGAATGGAATTTGCTTACAGTAGATGTCTGGGATAGACACCCACTATAGGAGTTCGGAGTAGACCGTTCGTAGTAGAAGTTCGGCTCTCGCGGGAGCTCGATTGAGATCCGAAAGACGATCGACCACCATGAAAACTTGGATGGAGTCTGGTTACCGTAGAAATCTCGCTGTCGAGGAAGCTCGGATGTAGACGAAGTCCAAAAGAAATTCAAAAAATAGTTGGTTGCTGTAGAAGATCGGCTAACAGTGGGGCCCAGAGGGCCTTTGGGGTGGCCCAGTGGATGAGTGCAGAAGTTCATTGTTGGAGAAGTCCGGACGGTCGAGGGGGTTCGGAGAGACGCCACACATAAGGTCGGGAGCCAGAAGAGCCCTGAAAGGATCGGTCTTTTACAAACTTCGGTCGGGGGGTATTTTATACCCAACAGTACACAACGATCTTCACTCAATAAATGTCATCGTCCCGTAGTGATGTATCATTTGATCGCGAACTTGTTTAAGAACTATACGATAAATCCTCTCTTCATCGTACACTAGCATAGTTCTAGGGACTTCATCATAGTACAAGAGTTCAAGAAAGATGTCACTTTGTGGTAAAAAATATCAGAATAACTATTATTCAATAATCAATAATTCATATACAAAGATGAACTCAATCATTACATAATTGATTTTAGGATACAATTCCCAATATAAGATTGGTACATCCTATGTATGCTCGATAGAGAGGATGGTTGATCTCACAATCACTTATGTGGTGACACTAATACAAAGATGTAGATGCTCATTAGAGAATGAGTTCACTGAACTGACCTACACGAAAAAAATTTGATGGAGTCTTATAGCATGTCAACAGATGGTTCTCCAGTAGGAGTGGTGCATGTGATCTTTTGACCTGAGATCCCCATGGTACCTTATGTACATGGATTCTTACTTTGGTTTATTCTCTAGCATGTCACTTTGAGATGTGTGTGAGATATTCTAGGTATGGTGAAGTATGCATGAAGATTGTGAGTGGTCAACAAAGAATCGATCACTCTTTGTAGGAGAAGAGAACATCCTATGTGATCTCATAGGATGATGACTTTGAGAGTCTTTGACCAGAGCAGGGATGAATAGTAGAAATAGTTTCTACTGGTTCATCAATTAAGTCATCATCATTAAATCAAGATACATATGGATAGATATTTGGGTTTGACATATATCCATACCCATGGTCTTTTGAGATATTGTATGATCGAAGGATTGAATTGCATGATAACTCACCATGGAAGGATATTTTTGATATTTCTATCAAATTTTAAATCTTTTGAATAGTCATAACACATTACTAGATATCAATTTTGACTTATAGACTCATCAGAATTAAAAGAATTTAATTTGAGAATTAATTAGGAAGAGTTCTAGTTGATTGGGACTCTTGAGCTAACCTAATCTAATCGGATTAGGATTATGTCATGTGTTTGGGTCCACTGCTGGCTAGATTTGGAACCCAATGTGTCACACATAATAGAGATTTGATCTTGGTCTAATCTATTTAGATTTATTATAAATTCAATGGGTTAATTAAATTGCTAGCACATGAATTAACCCAAGTTTCCAATTGGGTTCAGTGCAAAGGTGTTTGTGCTAACCTTGACTTATTGCCTTGATCAAATGTGATTGGGTTTAAATCTATATTTAAATAAGTTGGTGATTTAATTTTTATGAAACTATTTCATATCAAATCACCTTCCTCCATGCCAAGCCACACGCCATTTAATGGGATGCCCATTTAATTTTGGCGTTAAGAAAGGAAGAGTCCTTCTTAACTAAGTATCTTAATTTCCTTACATAATTCCATGCATCTTTTATTTTATGCACCATCAGATGGTGCCTTGGGATATGTGGGCATGGAAGAGGAGGAGGAGTCCTTGTCTTGGAAGGAACTTACATGCCAAAATAAATTGGGACACTCTTTCATATATGCGTTGAATGTGGAAGAGTGTTTATTGTTAAGGACTCTTGAATTCTCACGCGTTCCCTTATCCATGAGCCATTAGATGGCATTCAGATTTTTCTACATAGAGGAAGAGTCCTTCTAATAGTCAATCACCTTTTATTCCATACCATATTCCTTTGTTTTCCACATTGAAAATTAATTTCATCGTGTAAGAGATGTGGGACGCCAAGAGTTGGCGCCCCTTGGGAAATTATGTGGCACCCCTTCATACCTTATATAAGAGGCACCCCATATGGCATAAACTCTCATCCAAGAGTGTTTTTGATGTGGGATTAGATAAGGATGAGTTAGGAAAAATCTGAAATGAAAAAGAAAAAGAAAAAGGAGAGAAAAATAGAAAAGAAGGGATGAAAAAAAAGAAAAGCATGTGATGCTTGTTCTAAAATCAGATTGTTCATGTGTTGAACTCATAATCTGATTTATGTGTGGTGAGATCATTTAAGAAAAAAATTTTAGAGTGATTTTAGTCAAGGTCATAAAGGCATATAAGTGATGGTGCAATCTATTCTTGCGAAGGACGATCGGCAGTGAGCTTGCGAAGAAGGCTGCAGCACCATGTCGAATTGGGAAGGGCCCTGATCAGTCCTGTGTGGATCACCATTGGAAGACTTCTACTTGTTGGACCTCATGTGGTGCTCTCAAAGCTCAGAGAACCAAGGCTAAGGTCAAGGTCTAAAGTCAATGAGGTGGTCATGGGGTTTCTAGGCCTAGTTTGGGCCCTAGGATGAAAGGCTGTCAGCCTTTTAGGTCTTGAGGTTCAGGGATTTTGGATCTTGAGGAGCTAACTTATATTTGAGCTAGGATTAAGTCTAAGATTATGAGATTAGATCAAGTTATAAGTGTATATGGGCTTGGATGAGTGCAATCTTGTATTGAGTTAGCCAGGGGAGTTTTTGGATTGGGTCACATTGACCCTGTATATAAATATACATTGTATTTGGACTCAATGAATCGAAAGAACATAAAATTATTTTCTCCCTAACTTTTCTCTATCTTACTTTCTCTCTCTCTCTGGTCTTCTCCATATTTTAGCAGCAAGAAATCCTAGAATTTTTTGGCCGCCAACCCAAAAAGGAAAGAAAGGAGGTGCTAGAAATCAGTGCCCCCCTTTATGCATGCTCCCCTGTTTGTGCACCCCCGCTTGGCTGCCCAAGAGGAGTTTCAGGTCTCATCTTTTATTTTTTGAAGGCTTCATCTAGAGTACTTTCAGGTCCCAAAAGGTGGTTTTAGATCTGATGGTGAAGGAGTTCAAATCGCAGAAAGAAATCCTGCCGACAGGATTTACAAGGCTGCTGAAATTCTGAAGACTGTTTTTGTTTTGCTTGGTTGCTGGCCTTCAAAGACCTCCACAACTTGATCCTTGCTTTTTTTTGATATCCACAATCTGAAAAAGTTGCTCCAATAATTGGTATTAGAGCACAGATTGTGTGGAGAAAGAAGAAGACTCCAAAAATTGAAGATCTTCAAAGGCTAAAATTTTAGCAAGGACCCTGTCAAGGTATTTCTCAAATCCCTTGAAGTTTTATTGTATTTTTAGTTTGGATCCAGCTATGGAAAGTAATATTAAGATTGATTTTGAGAAGTTTGATGGAAAAAAAATTTTTTCATGTGAAAAATTTGGATAGAAGATCTTTTGGTTCAAGCAGATCTGGATCAGCCATTGGAGGAGAAGCCTGAAGAGATGACAGATCGTCAGTGGATGTCTCTGGAGAAGAAAGCTTGTTTTGTGATTAGAGAATGTTGGCGGATGTAGTGCTCTATTTAGTATTAGAGGAGAGGACCCCAAAAGGTTTGTAGTCAAAGTTGCACACTATACATATGGAAAAAAAATATGTGCAACAAGCTGATATTGAAGAAGAGACTGTACAGCTTTCGGATGCAAGAAGGTGGAGATGTCTTGGGTCACATCCAAAAATTCGATCAGATGTGTAATGAGTTGCTGAACATTGGGGTGAAGATGGAGGAGGAAGATAAGTTGTTGCTACTGCTATGCTCGCTGCCCCCTTCCTATAATCCATTGGTGACGACACTACTTTATGGCAAGGAGACCTTGGAGTATGAAGACATGGTCTTGGTGCTGCGGTCTAATGAGCAGGAGAAGTTGACCAAGGAAGGTGCTCCCTAGGAGGGTTTGGCTGTGGGAGAGAGATTAGAAAGAGGAAGAAAAAGAGGCAAGTCAAAGGGATGGTCAAAGTCTCGGAAGAGCAGGAGCAGGAAGAAAGCTAGGTGCTACAAGTGCAACGAGCACTTCAAATGAGATTGCTCACAGTGGAAGAACAAAAAGGGAGATAAGAGAGGATCTGAAGCACTAAGTATGGTGGCTGATAGTGAGATGGAGGATGACCTCTTGGTAGTATCAGATGGTCACAGGCAAAACATAGATGTATGGACCCTGGATTCAGTCTGTTCGCATCACTACACCCCAAATCGATCTTGGTTCGCTATATACACCAAGATGGATGAAGGGAGCATGACACTTAGAGATGATCACCCATGTTGAGTTGCTAGTATTGGGAGCATTCGGGTGAGGATGTTTGATATGATGGTGCAGATGCTCCCTAATGTGAAGCACGTCCCTGATCTGAAGAAGAATCTTGTATCACTTGATTACCTAGAGTGGAGCGGCTACAGCTTCAGTAGTCATGCCAGGAGTGGGGTGTTGAACATCTCAAATGGAGCTATAGTAGTGATGAAAGGTAAGAGGATAGAGAACAACCACTACAGAATGGAAGGATCTATGGTGACTGGAGAATCTGATGCAGCAGCAGCAGCAGCAACGCAGGACCAGCGAGGGACTCACCGATTGTGGTACTACCACCTAGGCCACATGGGAGATCATGGGATGATGGAGCTGAGCAAGCATGGTCTAATTCCAGATCTAGATAGAGATATCTTAGAGGTATGTGATGAAGGGACCATATCTAGGGTTTCAGGATTAGATTTTGAAACTTTTTCAAGATCAGATAGTGGAAGACTAAAATAAATCAAAATTTATCTTATAAAATTAGAAAATTTCTAGATTTAAGATCCTATTATATGATTATTATACGGTATTAAATCAAAAATTAAAATATAAAGAGCAAGAACTACATGTTGATCATATCAACATGTTTCTATACTACATCTAATGTATGTAAAATATAATAAATCAGATCTATTACCTTAGAAGTTAGATATTCTAACTTTGTTGATCCAGGCTTGAAGATGATGTTGTGAGCTGCACATACGTCCGACCTCCAGGAGTCATCCGCACGAGCCCACGAATCACGATCAGAAGTCCTAGTCCAGGAAATCAGCACAGTATGCTAGTACTGTACTGATCCTTCTTCGATGGTCGATCAGATGCCTCTTTCTTTTTGATTTGGACTCTTCTAAAGATGAGAAGTAGGAGAAGGAGTTTTAGATGTGAGATACTCTTAAAAAATTCACAGATGGAGGAAGGAAAGAGGTGAACTCAGCAACCTTAGAAGATGATCCTCTTCTTCTTCTCTTTGCTCTAACCCAGACACTTAGTTTTGTGTCTATTATATCTCCATTCTCCAATACTTTTTCTTCTTGATTTTTACATATCCCAAAGGTCTCTCAATACTCAATAATTCACAAAAATTTTAAGAGGAAATTCATCTTAAATCAAGAGATATAAAGAATCCTTGTCTAGGTCAAATACATAGTCAAGGAAAATCCAAACAGGGCAAGACAAGAGGTGCCCAACTCTTGGGTGCCCCCTTCTTCTTTTTCTACCATGGACCACCACCAAAGGGTGCATAATATGTTCCATAAAACCCATGAAAATCTCAAAAAAAATCTGGATAAAATCAGTGCCATAAGGAAAGAGTTTTGGTTTTCTAAAATTCTATCTCATAGAATTTGAAATCCAAATTAATTCCTACTATGACTTGGTCCACAACCACATTCCATGTAAGAGAGAAAGAGTGAAAAGCTTTGGGCATGTGTGAAGGCCTGGGAGAGAAGGTTTTGTCACATAAAATAAGAGAGAGTGGGCGTGGGGGGCTAAGGTGGTACAAGGTGGAATCCTAGTCTTACTAGAGTTCAATCTATGACTTATTCAAATTTGGTTTCTGAAACCAAATCAAACCAAAATCAAATCAACCCAATTAAAATAGGTCTTGACCCAATTAAAAATCTAATTTAATTAGATTAAATTAGATTTAAATCTAATTTAATTTTTTAATCGAATTAGAAATTAGGTTGACCCAAGTGTTGGAAAATATATCCCAAAAGCCAATCGTCAACCTGTGGACGGTTGAGCAACCTTGTATTGTAATTGATTTGTTAATAAATAAAATATATTTTTGGCATCTTCATCATAAATTTTCATCTTCTAATGAACTTCGTTATTGTGATGAAGTCCTTAGGACTATTTAGGTTCGATAAAAAGAGGATTTATCGATTAGTCCTTAAAACTGTTCACGACCAAATGATAGGCTGTTAATAAGGACGACAGCTTCTATCGAGTATAAGTCGGTGTAGGCCATATGGGTTGGTTATCCTCTTAATCAAGAAGTGTGGAGATACTGGTATGACATACAAGTGAGATGTAAGGGTACATCATCATCGAATGTGACCAACTCCAGAGCATTTTGCTGTCGAGAATGTCTCTGATAGGATATAGGTATAAGTGTCCCTTAGACCTGAGATCGTCTCAGTGACTTGCAAGCAACTCACTGTACTTTGGTACTGAACTAACTGAATTTTTAATTTAGTGACAGAAGGCTTTTGGGCACAGTCAAGTACTTGCAAAATCAGAGTGAGATCAAGATGGGATTGACCACTCCAAGAGTTGGAGAAGAATGAGTCACTGTATTTCAATTTAGCAAAACCTTGGCCAGGATAATCTATTAGATAGATTTGATATTTTGAAATACAATGTGGACAACCTGATCAGAGTTAATAATTGAACTTTGAGATATCCTATGAGCATTTTGATCAAGGGGATGAATTATATGGAAACTATATCCGTATGGGTTCTAAGGATGTTGTTCTATACATTCGACCTATCCAACTATCGGGTACCATTGCTAGATGGTCACTTTGATTGGTACATAAATTTATTTCTATACTATTAGCTTAGGTTTAGACCTATGAGGTCACACACATTAGAGTTCACGATCCGATCGGATGGTTGATCAATGATTAAGAATCGTTCTAGGGTTAAACGATCAATATGATTGACATTTAATCTAGTGCAAGTGTTGCAGGAGGATCGATTAGCAATTTAATTATTAATTGACTTAATTTGATTAAACCAATGAGCTAAGATTAAGTCTAATTGAATATGATTTAATTAGATTTACTTTGAACTTGATTGGATCAAGTCTAATTGATTTATTGGATAAGCCAAGTGCAAGAAAAAACTAGTCCTAGTTCAATTAGGACTTGGATCAACCTAATTTCTAATTCGATTAAAAAATTAAATTAGATTTAAATCTAATTTAATCTGATTAAATTAGATTCTTAATTAGATTAAGACCTATTCTAATTGGGTTGATTTGGTTTTGGTTTGATTTAGTTTGAGAAATAAAATTTGAACAAGTCATAGATTGAACCCTAGTAGGACTAGGATTCCATCTTGCACCACCTTAGCCCCCCATGCCCACTCTCTCTTATTTTGTGTGACAAAACCTTCTCTCCCAGGCCTTCACATATGCTCGAAGCTTTCCACTTTTTCTCTCTTATATGGAATGTGGTTGTGGACCAAGTCAAAGTTAAAATTAGTTTGGATTTCAAATTATATGAGATAGAATTTTAGGAAATCAAAACTCTTTCCTTATGGCACTGATTTTATCCAGATTTTTTTTTTGAGATTTTTGTGGCTTTTATGGCATATATTGTGAGCCCTTTTCTGATGGTCCATGGCAGAAAAAGAAGGAGGGGGCACCCAATAGTTGGGCACCACTTGTCTTGCCCTGTTTGAATTTTTCTTGACTAGGTATTTGACCAAGATAAGGATTCTTCATATCTCATTATTTAAGATAAATTTCTTTTTGATATTTTTGTGAATTATAGAGAATTGAGAGAACTTTAGGACATATAAAAATCAGAGAGAAAGAGTGTTGGAGTGTGGAGATATAATAGACACAAAACTAGGTGTCTAGGTGAGAGCAAAGAGAAGAAGAAGAGGATCTTCTTCTAGGGTTGCTGAGTTCACTCTTTCCTTCCTCCATTTGTGAGTTTTCTGAGAGTGTCTCATATCTAAAACTTTTTCTCCTACTTCTCATCTTTGGAAGAGTCCAAATCAAGAAGAAGAAGGCATCTGATCGATCATCGAAGAAGGATTAGCACAGTACTAGCATACTGTGTTGATTTCCTGGACCAGGATTTCTAATCGTGATTCGTGGGCTCGTGTGGATGACTCCTAGAGGTCAGACGTATGTGTGGCTCACAACATTATACTCAAGCCTAGATCAGAAAAGTTAGAACATCTAACTTGCAAGGTAATAGATCTGATCTATTATATTTTACATACATTAGATGTAGTATAGAAACATGTTGATATGATCAACATATAGTTCTTGCTCTTTATATTTTAATTTTTGATTTAATATTATATAATAATCATGTAATAGAATTCTAGATTTAGAGATTCTCTAATTTTATAAGATAAATTTTGATTTATTTTAGTCTTCTGTTGCCTGATCTTGAAAAAGTTTCAAGATCTAACTCTGAAACCCTAGATCTGGTTCCTTCAATTGATATAAGAGCCTAGGTTATTTATTACATGATTATTTATACATATTTAAATTATTTTTTAGATTAAATCTAATTTATAATCTGATTATTAAATCTAAAATTAAAATTTTTAGATCAATCACGAACTGTAGGTTGTCCTGCTGTAAGGTTTATCCTTTACAGTGCAAAGGTTGTCCTAGTTCGTGTAAATCTATCTTTAATCAAAAATTTGTTAGATATGATCTAAATTAAATTTATGATTTATTAGATTTAAAAAATATTTAAATTTAAAATAAAATCTCTTTGTTAATAATTTCCGCGCAAATAAATTTACGCAGTTTAAAGTTAAAATTGTTTCAATTACATGAACCTGTTTAGATTAGATCTAAAGTAGTTTCATGCTTATTTCACTTACATTTTGATTATGAATCAAACATGCAACTTGGTTGGTAGAACCATGTTATAAAAATATTTTATAAATATAAAAATTATTTTCAAAAAGCCGAACCCCAACCCTCAGCCCAAAACTTAATTGAGAATTAAGAAGTTGTTTGATTAAGTTCTAGGATTGTGAATTGAAGAACCTAAGACATAAACTATAACACATTAGGTTAATGGGTTAGTGGGAATTAGATCCGTTAATTGGGTTAGACCTAAGGTTAGATTAAAGATGGACTTAATTAGAGAATTGACTAAATCTAATCATTTATTGTCTTATATTAGGTCAAGGATTCTCTAGATCAATTACAATAGTTGTAGTTGTCAAGTCCATGTCTTTAACGAGAACCAAATAGACTTGATTCTTGGCTAAGCAGTCTAGCACAAATTGTTAGGTTGATCTAATCGAAACTAATTAAATCAGTTAGTGTCTAAGGTAAACCAGATCAGTGGTTTTTAATTGGCAGCCCGCTTACCTGACCATTTCTGATGGTGTCTAAGGCAAGCTTTGGCAGACCCTCCCACCGATCGAACTTACCTGGCCTCTTGGTGAAATTATTTTTTGATTAGATCACTTGATTATTTGAGATGACCCATGTCAGCTGCTCCTAGACCAGCCCTTTTAATGGTCTCCCTTAAGCTGACTTGGTGAAGCTTGTAGGAGGATCATGATAAGCTGGTTCATCTGACCTCCTCTTCTAAATCAATTAAATTCTCTAAAATTATTAGGTCCTTAAAATAAAATAGTTATGGTGATAACTAGATTATAGCCTCACATTAAGTGGATGATAATGGGTCCATCAGTTGGATAATCATTAGAGGCCCAAAGGCCTGGTGCTTATCGGCTGATAGAATTGTCATTCATAATATGATTTTTTGACTGCATCTTTCTAAATGGTGATTAGGTTAGCCAACCAAAGTTGGGTCTAATCATCCATTGGCTAGATGGGCCAAGTATGATCATGTTAATGGTTGGACCTAACCAGACCTTTTCAGTAGAGGCCAAAACCTACTGATTAGGGACTGGGGCAAAATTAAAATTACTAGAAATTGTTTAAAAAAATAATTGATGATGAACCTACCCTTAGATGTATATGGGTTGGCCAACCAAAGTTGGACTTGTGTACAGTCTAAGTGAATTCTAGTATCCACTAAGGAATTAGGGTAATTCTTTGAATTGGAGGTAGAGGCTACCAATTCGAATAAAATAGTGGGAGAAATCTTTTGATTAAAGTCTAAATCTTTAGGTTTAATGAATCAATTACTAATTAGTTTATGATTTTTCTTTGTGCAGATATGGCCACTTCCCTATCATTTTGATCATTGTTGGACAATGATAATTTGGTGGGACCCAACTTCGATAGCTGGTACTGAAAGTTGAAGATAGTCCTGGAGCATGAACGGATCCTATATGTGATAACGAATCCTGCATCTGAGGAGCCAGCTGCCAATACATGTGGAATAGTCAGAGATACTTATCAAAAGTAGCTCAGTGATCAGACCATGGTGCACTGCATCATGCTGGCTGCCATGAGCAACGAGTGCAGTCACAGATTTGAGACAGCTCAGTCAAAGGATATGCTTCAAGTGTTAGAGGATGCCATTGGCACACCCGAAGATGTGGAGAGGTACAAGACTAGTGGTGCCATCTTCAATGCCAAAATGTGGGATGGTGCCTCTGTCACTGATCATGTATTGTACATGATCGAGATGATGGAGCGTTTGAGCAAGCTCGGCTTTCCCTTGCATGAGCAGTTTGGGAAAGATGCAATACTGAACTCGCTGTCCAAGTCTTATCTCCCATTTCTCACTTATTATAGAATGACAAAGCCTGAACTAAACTACCACGAGTTTTTGGGGTTGCTTTAGAACTTTGAGAAGGATCACCAACTCCACAAGGAGTCGGTGAATTTAGTGGAAGGTTCGTCTTCTGGTTCTCGACCCTTTAAGAAAGGGAAGAAGAATAAGAAGAAAAAAGTGAAGAAGGTGCAAGTTCAGGCTGGGACATCAATGCAGGGTCAGACCAGAAAGATCAAGTCCAATAAAAGTCAAGCTGAATGCTTCTTTTGCAAGAAGCGGGGGTACTGAAAGAGGAACCATCCTCAGTACATTGCCACCCTTGACCCGAACAAGCAGAGAAGAAATAAGCTATTGCTGGGCAAGGTATTTATATGATAACTCCTTGCAATTTCTCTATTTGTGATATAACTGACTGGGTATTGGATACCGATAGTCCTTACCATATTTGCAATTCGTTGCAAGAGTTGCAGGTCAGTAGAAGATTCGAGCAAGGTGAGAGGTTCGTGAACGTTGGAGATGGAAAACTAGTTTCAATTCTAGCATTAGAAATCTTAAAATTTGTATTTGAGTCCTATACCATTGTTCTTAATGATTTTCATTTCTGTCCCAATTTCTTTTTAAATATTATTTCTATAGACCTTCTGACCAAAAATGATTATAAAATTTCAATAAAAAAATAAATTTGTAATATCATTATTGTTGGTGCAGAATTCTGCCGAAGCCGGAGTTGCTGGAGTCAAGATAACCGCGGCCGTCGCTAGAACCTGAAAGAAAAGTCTAAATCGGAGTTGGGGGTGCTCTGGTAAGATCCTTCGATGCTCAAGACAGTACTCTGCTTCAACAGAAATGGAGTGATCGAGTGGAAATTTTAGCAGAGTTTTGAGATAGAGTTTTGAGCTTAGAGAAGAACGTATCTGAGGGTCCTTATTTATAGACGGAGAGCGTAATCGATTGACAGCGATGTCTGTAACCGTCTGGTAGTGGGCTGTTCAAAGCCACGTGAAGTTTGTTATGGAGAGTGGTGTCCATTGTCGTGACTTGCCAGAGAGTGGTGGAGCTGCGTGAAATCCGTTGCAGAGTGGAGCAGGGTAGCAGCCCTCGTTGTGGCTTATCAGAAAGTGGTGGAGCCACGTGGAATCCATTGCAGAGAGTGGAGCAGGGTAGCGGCCCTCGTTGTGGCTTGCCAGAGAGTGGTGGAGCTGCGTGGAATCCATTGTAGAGAGTGGAGCAAGATAGCGGCCCTCGTCATGGCTTGCCAGAGAGTGGTGGAGCCGCATGAAATCCGTTGTAGAGAGTGGAGCAGGGTAGCGGCCCTCGTTGTGGCTTGTTAGAGAGTTCGGATCTGTCAGCTGAAGCTCGGCTGGGATGTCTGATGGAGCAGAATAGCTCTCTGTCTCGTCGATCCAGGAGAAGTTTGGATGTTTTTGAGGTCGCTGATGAGTCTACTATTGTCAGAGGCCTTGGGCACTGAGGCTACAGGTGAGAACCATCTGCTGTAGAGATTCGGATGAAGACTTTCAGTTGGCGAAGTCCGATAGGAGCCCAATTGCTGGGGAAGTCCATCTGGGATTTGCCTGATGTGGAAGCTCGTCTGAAGATTATCAACCGGAGGAGTCCGATTTCATGAGAAATCTGGCAGAAGGTCAGCCGGTGGTGGACTTCGGATGGTGTTGGGGAGGCTCATCTGTTGGAGGAGTCTGAGGGATCCGAAGGCGATCAGTCATTGTAGAAATTCAGCTGCTGGAGCCCGTCCGTTGCAAAAGCTCGTTTGGAATCCATCCACTGTGGAAGTTCGGATGGAGTCCGATTCTTGCAGAAGCTCATCGGGGATCCATCCGCTGTGGAAGTTTGGACGGAGTTCGGTTCTTGTGGGAGGCCGAAAGGAGGTCGCTTATTGTAGGAGCTCGGTCGAAGATCGGTTGTCGTGGGAGCTCGGAGTAGCGACCTAGCCGGTGAATCCTGCCCCATGGTAGAAGCTCGTTTGGGATCTGGCTACGAAGGAGCTCGGCTGAAGTCTACCTGTAATAGAAGTTCGGAAGAAATTTGTTTAAAGTAGAGGCTCGAATGAAATTTGCTTACAGTAGATATCTGGGGTAGACAGCCCACTATAGGAATTTGGAGTAGACTGCTCGTAGTAGAAGTTCGACTCTCGCGGGAGCTCGATTGAGATCCAGAAGGTGGTCGACCACCGTAGAAACTTGGATGGAGTCTGGTTACTGTAGAAATCTTATTATCGGAGAAGCTCGGATGCTGACGAAGTTCGAAAGAAGTTCAGAGTAGGGTCATCTGCGGTCGGAAGAAGTCCGAAAGGGATTCGGAAAATAGTTGATTACTATAGAAGGTCAGCTGGCAGTGAGGCCCAGAGAGCTTTTGGGGCGGCCCGGTATATAAATGCAGAAGTTCATTATCGGAGAAGTCTGGATGGTCGAGGGGGTTCAAAGAGACGCCACACACAAGGTCGGAGGTCGGAAGAGCCCTGGAAGGGTCGGTCTTTTCCAAACTTCGATCGGAGGGTATTTTATACCCAACACCAGTCCCCCTACTTCCAAGTTCGGATTTTGAACGAAGGAAGTACAGAGAAATTCTCATGACCGAAGTTGCTTCCCTCGATTTTTGCACTCGATGGTTGCCAGATATTTTGACGTTCGGCACACTGGTACTAGAGCCTCTTCGAAAAAGATTTCTTCTTTTTGAAATTCCCATCGGAGTGCTGCCCCAAGTACGATGCAATAATGGTTTTACTAATTGTCGGCCACCTTCAATCGCTTGCCACGGCTAGTGGGCCACGCGGCGGTCATGGACTGGCCAGAGGAGTCCTACAGTCATTATTGCTCCGGACCTTGTCGCCTATTTAAACTTGTCTCCCCCTTTCGGGGATTTCACTTCGCATGGGAGTTTCTTCGGCCCTTCCCTCTTGGCCTTAGGCATCCTTCGAGTCATCCTCATCTCTGCATCCCTGCATCCCTCACACCAGCCTAGGTTAGCCCCAGAACTTTCTCCGCTTTCGCGGCCCCATTCATAGACTGTGCCGATCATCCTTCATTACAGATATGGGTGCGGACGTGGCTCGGATGTTATCCCAGAGTCTCAAAGCCCACGAGCGGGAAGACGCTGCAACTTCCGGGTCGGTGAAGAAGGCGAGGGTAGAAGAGACAGATCCGGTCGTATTTCGCCTTGATCGTCCAGAGCCCACGCTTAGGCACATCTTCGACCACGAGCGCTTCCCGGTGTGCATCATTGTGTGGGGAAACCTAACCATAGAAAGAAGGTCATGCCTGCCGTCACTATGAGGGGGAACCTGACCTCAGAAAGAAGGTCATGCCCGCCGTCATTGTGAGGCAGCGGGAATCATGGCACGAAAAAGATGGCATCTACACGTACTTTGAAGATAATGCTGGAGTAATTGCTGATCCAAAAAGGGGGCTGGAAGAAGAAGTCAGGTACTTAAAGTAATCCTCGACGATGGCCGAAATCGAGAGTTCGAAGTCTGATGAAGCCGAGCTTCCTTAGAACTTTTCTTCTCTTTTTTTTTTATGTATTTTTTTTCTTCTCTGGTCATTTCCCTTTTTGTTTTTGACCTTTAGGGCTTTGTAATGTGTACTTCACCAATGAAATAAAAATGAAATTATCTATTACCTTGTCTATTTTGGTATTGAGCTGTCGTTTACCGAACTTCTTTTGTCTTTCGTCCTGTTTGACGTCGACGTTGTTTGAAGATTCCTGATCGTCACTGTGCTGATTCGTCCTTTGGGACTGAAGATTTTCGACAAAGGTTTTCTTCCTCATTGAGATGAGGTCCCTTGAGTCTCGGCCTTCAAAGGCTTCATAACGCACGCTTTACTAATGAAATGAAATGAAAATTTTCTCATTACCTTATCTATTCTTACTTTGAGTCATTGTTTACCGAGCTTCTTTTGTCTTTCATCCTATTTGACATCGACGTTGTTTGAAGATTCTTGGTCGTCGCTGTATTGATTTGCCCTTAGGGACTGAAGATTTTTGACAAGGATTTTTTTTCTCGTTGAGACGAGGTCCCTTGTGCCTTTGATGTAGTTCATTTTTCACTTATCGCTGGCGTAGTTCGTCACTTTCTCTTTTCATCTCTCCTTTTCTTCTGTGTTCAAGTGAGGATCTTCCCTCTGCTCTTGATGGGGTCGTGAGAGTGTAGAGGGGCCGTTGAGGAGGCTTTTCTTCTTGTCCGATCTTGATCGACTGAGCCTTTGTTTGTGTCAGGACGAGATTCTCCTCTTGCTCCCGATAGTCGATTTCAGCTCACATTAGGATGAGGTTCTCCTTCTGTTCCTAACAGGACTATGGGGGCACGTAAGGGCTACTGCAAGGGTCTCTCCTCCATCCGATCTCTAAGTAACCGGGCCTTCGACTTTGCTTATGTTAGGACGAGGTTCTCCTCTTATTCCTAACAAGGCTGTGGGGGCACATAAGGACCGTTGCAAGGGCCTCTCCCCCCATCCGATCTTTAAGAAATTGGGCCTTCGTCTTTGCTCATGTTAGGATGAGGTTCTCCTCCTGTTCCTAATAAGACTGTGGGGGCGCATATGGGCCATTGCGAGGGCCTCTCCCCCCATCCAGTCTTTAAGAAATCGGGCCTTCGACTTTGCTCATGTTAGGATGAGGTTCTCCTCCTGTTCCTAACAAGGCTGTGGGGGCATATATGGGCCGTTGCGAGGGCCTCTCCCCCCATCTGGTCTTTAAAAAATTGGGCCTTCGACTTTGCTCATGTTAGGATGAGGTTCTCCTCCTGTTCCTAACAAGGTTGTGGGGGCACATATGGGCCGTTGCGAGGGCCTCTCTCCCCATCTGATCTTTAAGAAATCGGACCTTCGACTTTGCTCATGTTAGGACGAGGTTCTCCTCCTGTTCCTAACAAGGCTGTGGGGGCACATAAGGACCATTGCAAGGGCCTCTCCCCCATCCGGTCTTTAAGAAATCGGGCCTTCATCTTTGCTCATGTTAGGATGGGGTTCTTCTCCAGTTCCTAACACGCTTAATTTCATTTGTATGGGGGAGTTACTTCCTGTCATTATAAGCTTATGCCGAAAGAAAAAATACGTGAATATGAAAGAAAATTTTATTTAGGGCAAAGTTGTTGGTAATACATTCGTAGATTTTTTGAATCTTATAGTCGCAGAAGGTCTGCTCCCCGTTGGGGTCCTCTTGAGATGGAGTTGATAATCCCAATCGGAGGCCGATCTTCAGGTTGCTCCTCCCTCCTTGGTGGCTCCGGCTACGACAGGGCTCCAGGTTGATCTTCCCTTCCTTTGGGTCGGCGTCGAATGAATCTGTCGAGCCGACCTCATCTGATGAGCTCCTCGATCTCATCTCGGAGCTGAATACACTCCTCCGTGTCATGGCCGTGGTCACGATGATAGAGGTAGAATTTGTTTAGGTTGCACTTCTCGGGGTGTGAGCGCATCCTTTCTGACCTTGGTAGCTGCTCTCTAACCTCCATCAGCACTTGAGTTTTTGATGCGTTGAGAGGGGCATAACTGTGGAATCTTCTGGGGGGGAGCTCCGTCGAACTTTGTGGTCTGGGCTTCTCTGCTTACAAGCTTGGGGAGGAGTCTGAACATGCCTGTGTCTGGGAGGAGTTCGAAAACACGATCGAGCTTCACTCGACCCTTTTTCAACTACGGGCTTGCTTGAGTCTCCCGCCTGCCGCTCCTTCACGGTCTCCTCATCCTTCATCTTGAAGGCTTCTTCTGCTCGGACATATCCTTCGGTCTGAGCTAGCAAATCAGCAAAGTCCTTGGGATACTTTTTTTCCAGGAAAAACAAAATATTGTTCTTCTGGAGACCGCCCTTCAGGGCGGCCATCGCGATCGATTGGTCCAAATTCCAGACCTCCAATGTGGCGACGTTGAAACGGTTGACGTAAGCTCGGATGGATTCTCCCTCCCTTTGCTTGATGTTGATGAGAGACTCCGAACCTCTCCGGGGGCACCGGCTAATAACAAAATGAGCTGCAAACTGGTGGCTCATCTGGTCAAAGGAGAAGATGGTACCCGACTTCAATGTTGAGTACCAGTTCCTTGCTGCTCCCTTCAAAGTGGATGGGAAAGCTCGGCACAGGATGGCGTCTGGCACGCCATGGAGCAGCATCATTGTTCGGAAGGCCTCTAGATGGTCAACCGGATCTGAGGTCCCATCGTAGCTCTCGAATTAGGGGAGCTTGAAGTTCGGCGAGATTGGTTTTTGCATGATCATTTGAGAGAAGGGAGGATCAGTATAGATATCCTCACCATAAGCAGGGGGAACGTGGCAGAGTTCTTCGATCTGCCGATTCATCTCCTGGAGTATTCGATCCAGGAGGTCCTCTCGACTACAAGTCTTGAGGGTCTTTTGGTAGAGTGGAGGTAGGGATCCTCCGAGAGTGGAATCGTGATCAGACTGAGGGCTCTCCACCCTCAGATTCCCCTTTCTAGGGAAGACATGATGACTGGCCCAAGTGGCCCACCCTACTGCCGGATCTTGGAACTCCGACGATGCTCTTTCCAACCGCACTGACGCCTCCGGCTATTGCTGCTATTGTTGCATGGCCTGCACTGCTTCGGTGAGGCCTCTGACCTGCTGAACCAGCAGGTTGAACTGCTTCATACCGACCGTCGTTGTCGGAGGAGGAGGAGCCTGAAAAACTGGAGGCGAGGGTGGAGCCTGAGATCTGGCTGTGGAGGTCGTGGATCGCCTGGTGGATGCCTTTCGAGGAGGCATCAGGTGGAGATCAAGTAGGGGAAGGAGAAGAAGATGTCGGAGAAGATGACCGGAGATAGTCCCGTTGAGCACTCCTTTAAGAACAAGGGTACTGCGAAGACACGCGCCCCCTTCCTCTAGCGTCAATTCTATTGGTGCAGAATTCCATCGAAGCTAGAGTTGCTGGAGTCGAGATGACCACGGCCATCATCGGGACCTGCAAGAGAAGTCTAAATCAGAGTTGGGAGTGCTCCGACAAGACCCTCTGACACTCAAGTCAGTACTCTGCTTCAACAAAAATGGAGTGCTCGAATGAAAATTTTAGCAGAGTTTTGAGATAGAGTTTTGAGCTTAGAGAAGAACGTATCTGAGAGTCCTTATTTATAGATGAAGAGCGTAACCGATTGACAGCGATGTCTGTAACCATCTGATAGTGGGCCATTCAGAGCCACGTGGAGTTTGTTATGGAGAGTGGTGTCCATTGTCATGACTTGCCAGAGAGTGATGGAGCCACGTGGAATCTGTTGCAGAGAGTGGAGTAGGGTAGCGGCCCTCATTGTGGCTTGCTAGAGAGTGGTGGAGTCGCATGGAATCCGTTGCAGAGAGTGAAGCAGGGTAGCGGCCCTCGTTGTGGCTTGCCAGAGAGTGGTGGAGCCGTATGGAATCCATTGCAGAGAGTGGAGCAGGGTAGCGGCCCTCGTCGTGGCTTGCCAGAGAGTGGTGGAGCCACATGGAATCCGTTGCAGAGAGTGGAGCAGGGTAGCGACCCTCATCGTGGCTTGCCAGAGAATTCGGATCTGTCAGCTGAAGCTTGACTGGGATGTCTGATGGAGCGGAATGGCTCTCTGTCTCGTCGATCCAGGAGAAGCTCAGATATTTTCGAGGTCGCTGATGAGTCTACTGTTGTCAGAGGCCTTGGGCACTGAGGCTACAGGTGAGAACCATCTGCTGTAGAGATTCGGATGAAGACTTTTAGTTGGCGAAGTCTGGTAGTAGCCCAATTGCTGGGGAAGTCCGTCTGGAATTTGCCTGATGCGAAAGCTCATCTGAAGATTATCCACTGGAGGAGTCTGGTTTCATGAGGAATCTGATGGAAGGTCGGCCGGTGGTGGACTTCGGATGGCGTTGGGGAGGCTCGTCTATTGGAGGAGTCTGAGGGATCCAGAGGCGATCGATCGTTGTAGAAATCTAGTTGCTGGAGCCCATCCATTGCAAAAGCTCGTCCGGAATTCATCTGCTGTGGAAGTTCGAATGGAGTCCGATTCTTGCAGAAGCTCATCCGGGATCCATCTGCTATGGAAGTTCGGATGGAGTCCGGTTCTTGTGGGAGGCCGAAAGGAGGCCGCTTATTGTAGGAGCTCGGTCGAAGATCGGTTGTCGTGGGAGCTCGGAGTAGCGACCTGGCCGGTGGATCCTGCCCCATGGTAGAAGCTCGTCTGGGATCCGGCTACGAAGGAGCTTGGCTGAAGTCTACCTGTAATAGAAGTTCGGAAGAAATTTGTTTACAGTAGAGGCTCGAATGGAATTTGCTTACAGTAGATATTTGGGGTAGATAGCCCGCTATAGGAATTCGGAGTAGACCGCTCGTAGTAGAAGTTCGGCTCTCGTGGGAGCTCGGTTGAGATCCGGAAGGCGGTCGACCACCGTAGAAACTTGGATGGAGTCTGGTTACTGTAGAAATCTTGTTGTCGGAGAAGCTCAGATGCTGACGAAGTCCGAAAGAAGTTTGGAGTAGGGTCATCCACGGCCAGAAGAAGTTCGGAAGGGATTTGAAGAATAGTTGATTACTGTAGAAGGTCGGCTGGCAGTGAGGCCCAGAGAGCTTTTGGGGCGGCCCGGTAGATGAATGCAGAAGTTCATTATCGGAGAAGTCCGAACGGTCGAGGGGGTTTGGAGAGATGCCACACACAAGGTCGGAGGTCGGAATAGCCCTGCAAGGGTCGGTCTTTTACAAACTTCGGCCGGGTGGTATTTTATACCCAACAATTATGAATGGTGTTACTATTTTTTGTAGATATTTGAACAATGGTGTGTATATGTTATCACAACCTGTTAACGTAGTCTATTCTACAGGCAAACACCCTAGATTAGATAGTGTATTAGATATCTACTTATGGCACTGTAGGCTAGGTCATATAAACAAGAACAGGATAAACAGGTTGACTCAAGAGAGAATCCTCGAAGTCAGTGATTATGAATTACTTCCAACCTGTGAGTCCTGTCTTCTTGGTAAAATGACCAAGTCACCTTTTACTGAAAAAGGTGAGGAGAGAGCTACTGAGCTCTTGGGCCTAGTACATACTGATGTATGCGAGCCCATGAGCACAAGTGCTAGAAGTAGATATTTTTACTTCATTACTTTCATGAATGATCTATCCAGATATAAATATGTCATCTGATGAAACATAAGTCGGATTCATTTGAAATGTTCAAACGATTCCAAAGTGAAGTAGAAAAACAAACTGGGAAGAGTATTAAAACTCTTCGGTCTGACTGAAGAGGGGAATACCTTTCTGATGAGTTTCTCACATATCTAGGAGAGAATGAGATTCTTTTCCAATGAACTCTTCTAGAAACACCACAGCATAATGGTGTGTCTGAAAGGAGAAATCAGACTTTGTTAGACATGGTGCGATCCATGATGGGTTTTGCTAGCTTGCTGATATCCTTCTGGGGATATGCACTCGAATCGGCCTATTATCTATTAAATAAAGTTTCAAGTAAGTCTGTAATTAAGACTCCATATGAGATATGGACAGGGCATAAGCCAGCACTTTCACACCTTAGGGTCTGATACCAATTGAAGGAACCAGATCTAGGGTTTCAGGGTTAGATCTTGAAATTTTTTCAAGATCAGACAGTGAAAGACTAAAATAAATCAAAATTTATCTTATAAAATCAGAGAATCCCTAGATTTAAGATCCTATTACATGATTATTATATGGAATTAAATCAAAAATTAAAATATAAAGAGCAAGAACTACATGTTGATCATATCAACATGTTTCTATACTACATCTAATGTATGTAAAATATAATAGATCAGATCTATTACCTTGCAAGTTAGATGTTCTAACTTTGCTGATCCGGACTTGAGGATGATGTTGTGAGTTGCACATACATCCGACCTCTAGGAGTCATCCACACGAGCCCACGAATCACGATCAGAAGTCTTGGTCCAGGAAATCAGCATAGTATGCTAGTACTGTGCTGATCTTTCTTCGATGGTCGATCAGATGCCTCCTTCTTCTTAATTTGGACTATTTTAAAGATGAAAAGTAGGAGAAAGAGTTTTAGATATGAGATACTCTCAGAAAACTCACAGATGGAGAAAGGAAAGAGGTGAACTCAGCAACCCTAGAAGAAGACCCTCTTCTTCTTCTCTTTGCTCTAATCCGGATACTTAGTTTTGTGTCTATAATATCTCCACACCTTAATACTCTTTCTCTCTAATTTTCACACACCCCAAAGGTATCTAAATTCTCTATAATTCACAAAAATATCATGAAAAAATTCATCTTAAATAATGAGATATAAAGAGTTCTTGTCTAGGTCAAATACCTAGTCAAGGAAAATCCAAACAGGGCAAGACAAGTGGTGCCCAACTCTTGGGCACCCCCTCCTTCTTTTTCTATCATGGACTACCAGAAAAGGGTACACATTATGTTCCATAAAAGCCATAAAAATCTCAAAAAAAATTTGGATAAAATCAGTGCCATAAGGAAAGAGTTTTGGTTTCCTAAAATTCTATCTCATAGAATTTGAAATCCAAACTAATTCCTACTTTGACATGGTCCACAATCATATTCCATGTAAGAGAGAAAGAGTGGAAAGATTTGGGCATGCATGAAGGCCTGGGAGAAAAGGTTTTGTCACATAAAATAAGAGAGAGTGGGCGTGGGGGGCTAAGGTGGTGCAAGGTGGAATCCTAGTCTTACTAGGATTCAATCTATGACTTGTTCAAATTTGGTTTCTCAAACCAAATCAAACCACAATCAAATCAATCTAATTAAAATATATCTTAACTCAATTAAGAACCTAATTTAATCAAATTAAATTAGATTTAAATTTAATTTAATTTTTTAATCGAATTAGAAATTAGGTTGACCCAAGTCTTAATTGAACTAGGACTAGTTTTTTCTTGCACTTGGCTTATCCAATAAACCAATTGAACTTGATCCAATCAAGCCCAAACTAAATCTAGTTAAATCATATTCAATTAAACTTAATTTCAACCTATTGACTTAATCAAATTAAGCCAATTAGCAATTGAATTGCTAATCGATCCTCCTGTAATACTTGTACTAGGTTAAATGTCAATCGTATTGATCGTTTAACCTTAGAACGATTTTTAGTCATTGATCAACCATCCGATCGGATCATGAACTCTAATGTGTGTGACCTCATAGGTCCGAACCTAAGTTTGTAGTACAAAAATAAATTTTTGTATCAATCGAAGTGACCATCTTGCAATGGTACCTGACGGTCGGATAAGTCAAATGTGTAGAACAACATCCTTAGAACCCATGCGGATATAGTTTTCATATAATTCATCCCCTTAACCAAAATGTTCATAGGATACCTCAGAGTTCCACTGTCAATTTTGATCAAGTTGTCCACATTGTATTTTAAAATATCAAATCCATCTGATGGATTATCTTGGTCAAAGTTTTGCTAAATTAAAATACAGCGACTCATTCTTCTCCAACTCTTGGAGTGGTCAATCCCATCTTGATCATACTTCAACTTCGTAAGTACTTGACTATGCCCAGAAGTCTTTCATTACTGAATTAAAAATTCAGTTAGTCCAGTATCAAAGCATAGTGAGTTGCTTGCAAGTCACTGAGGCGATCTCAGGTCTAAGGGATACTTATATCTATATCCCATCAGAGACATTTTCGATAGTAGAATGCTCTGGAGTTGGTCACGTTCAATGATGATGTACCCTTACATCTCACCTGTATGCCATACCAGTGTCTCCACACTCTTTGGTTAAGAGAACAACCAACTCATATGGCTTACAGCGATCTATGCTCGATAGAAGCTGTCGTCCTTATTAACAGCCTATCATTTAGTCATGAACAGTTTTAAGGACTAATCGATAAATCCTCTCTTTATTGAACTTAAATAGTTCTAAGGACTTCATCACAATAACGGAGTTCATTAGAAGATGAAAACTTATGATGAAAATGGCAAAAATATATCTTATTTATTAACAAATCAATTATAATATAAGGTTGCTCAACCGTCAACAGGTTGATGATTGACTTTTGGGATATATTTTCCAACATACATAGGGCATGCCAGTCTTACCGGTATCATTGATCTCTGACTCAATGTACCAACGACTAAAAATATTTTAGATCAGGACTATCAAAGATTTAGGTCTCACTGGCGTGATCTCATCATGGCCCTAAAATCATTGTCCAGACCTATGGAGTTTATTATAATCTTAAAATTAATAAGATGCAGCATATAATGAATCAAAAATATCAATTTTATTAATAATATTAATATCAATTATATGAGTTTGGAAGATAAATTACAATAAACACCTTATCGCATCCCATATGCGATTGGCTTGTAGGACATAATTCTTTCAATCTCCCACTTGTACTAAAGCCAATCACCTCTATACTTGATACCCATGCTATCAAGGTGGCGGTCAAACTACTGTATTGACAAGGCCTTAGTGAATGGGTCCACTATATTATTCTTGATGTCAACTTGCTCTACGATCATATCACATCTTTCAACTATCTCCTGAACGAGGTGGAACCATCTTAAGATGTGCTTAGATTTATGATGAGACATTGGTTCTTTAGTTTGAGCAACTGCCCCAGTATTATCACAATAAAGAAGCACTGATTGTTCAATCCCTGGAATCACACCCAACTCTGTGATGAATTTCTTCATCCAAATGACCTTTTTAGCAGCCTCACAGCAATATACTCAGCCTCAGTGATCAAGTCAGCAACAGTTTACTGTTTGAAATTTTTTCAACTTACTACACCATCATACAAGGTGAACACATATCCAGATATCGATTTGCTATCATCCTGATCAGATTAAAAACTAGAATCGATATAACCTTCCAATTTTAAATTAGATCCGCCATATATTAGAAAAACATCTCTAGTTCTTCTCAAGTACTTGAGTATGTTTTTTACAGCTTTTCAATGATCCTCCCTGGGATTAGCCTGAAATCTGCTTACAAGGCATAAGCCACATCAGGCCTGGTACATAACATAGCATATATTATTGATCTTACTGTTGAAGCATAAGGAATAGAACTCATTCTATTTCTCTCTTTAGGTGTCTTAGAAGACATCTTCTTAGAGAGTTGTATGCCATGATCTATGGGCAAGTAATCTTTTTTACTTTCCTCCATGTTGAACCTCTTCAACACAAGGTCAATATACCTAGACTGGGACAAGCCTAGCATCCTTTTCGATCTATCCCTACAGATCTTTATATCAAGTATATAGGATACTTCATCTAAGTCTTTCATAGAAAATTTTTGTGATAGCCAAATCTTGATCGATTGTAACATCGGGATATCATCCCAATGAGCAGTATGTCATCCACATGCAAGATCAAGAAGATAATAATACTCCCACTACTCTTCTTGTACACACAAGGTTCATCTACATTTTTGATAAAGCTAAACAATTTGACTGTTTTATCAAAATGGATGTTTCAGCTCCTCGATGTTTGCTTTAATCCATATATGGATCTATTCAGCTTGCATATCTGATTTGCTCTCCCACTTGAGATAAATCTCTTTGGCTGAGTCATATAGACTTCTTCCTTAAGATTTTCATTGAGGAAGGCAGTCTTGACATCCATCTATCAGATTTTATAGTCATGGTATGCAGCAATAGCAAACATTATCTGAATAGACTTGAGCATGGCTACTGTTGGTGCAGAAATCCGCTTGCGCTGGAGAAGCTGGAGTCGGGGAAGTCGCGGTCGCTGCCGGGACCTGCAAAGGAAGTCTAAACCGGAGGTGGGGTTGCTCCGGCAAGACCCTCCGATGCTCAAGTCAGTTCTCTGCCTTAACAAGAATGGAGTGCTCGAACGAAGAATTTAGTAGAGT
This sequence comes from Elaeis guineensis, assembly GCF_000442705.2. Lineage (NCBI taxonomy): Eukaryota > Viridiplantae > Streptophyta > Magnoliopsida > Arecales > Arecaceae > Elaeis > Elaeis guineensis. The sequence goes on along the minus strand of NC_025998.2, from coordinate 94,144,918 downwards.
TTTTAGATAAAAAGACGAGAGATTAGAGAATAACGTATCTGGATCCCCCTTTTTATAGACGGAGGGGGCAGTAGCTTGACAGTGACATCCGTAACCGTCTGGCAGTGGGCCGCCCAGAGTCAGGAAGGATTTAATGTGGAGGGTACTGGAGTGGGATCGTGGTTATCGTCGTGGCTTGCCATGTGGAATCAGTTACGGGGAGTGGAGCGACGTCCGCTGTCATGACTCGCCAGGGAGTGGTGGAATCACACAGGATCCACCGCAGGGAGTGGAGCAGAATCGTAGCCGTTAATACAGCCTGTCAGGGAGTAATGGGGTCGCGTGGGGTCCGCCGCAGGGAGCGAAACAGAATCAGGGCCGTTAATTTGGCCTGCCCGGGAGTGCAGATCCGTCGACAGCGGTCAGAGCTGATGACGAAGCCCGGCTCTCGTAGGAGTCCGCCGCAGGGTCTTCCTGCAATTAAAGTTAGAGGCGAAGTCCGGCTCCCGTAGGAGTCCAGACAAGGCTTACCGGCAGTTGATGTCGAGGATGGAGCCCGGCTCCCGTAGGAGTCCGGGCGGAGTCTACTTGCTGTTGAAGTTGTCGGCGGAGTCCGGCTCCCGTAGGAGTCCGGACGCAGTCTGTCTGCAGCCGTTGGAGTCGAGGATGAAGCCCGGCTCCCGTAGGAGTTCGGGCGGAGTCTTCCTGCAATTAAAGTTAGAGGCGAAGTCCGGCTCCCGTAGGAGTCCGGACAAGGCTTACCGACAGTTGATGTCGAGGACGGAGCCCGACTCCCGTAGGAGTCCGGGGGGAGTCTACTTGCTGTTGAAGTTGTCGACGGAGTCCGACTCCCGTAGGAGTCCGGACGCAGTCTGTCTGCAGCCGTTGGAGTCGAGGATGAAGCCCGACTCCCGTAGGAGTCCGGGCGGAGTCTTCCTACAATTAAGGTTAGAGGCGAAGTCCGGCTTCCGTAGGAGTCCGGACAAGGCTTACCAGCAGTTGATGTCGAGGATAGAGCCCGACTCCCGTAGGAGTCCGGGCGGAGTCTACTTGCTGTTGAAGTTGTCGGTGGAGTCCGGCTCCCGTAGGAGTCCAGACGCAGTCTGTCTGCAGTCGTTGGAGTCGAGGATGAAGCCCAGCTCCCGTAGGAGACTGGGCAGAGTCTTCGTGCAATTAAAGTTAGAGGCGAAGTCCGGCTCCCGTAGGAGTCCGGACAAGGCTTACCAGCAGTTGATGTCGAGGATGGAGCCCGACTCCCGTAGGAGTCCGGGTGGAATCTACTTGCTGTTGAAGTTGTCGGCGGAGTCCGGCTCCCGTAGGAGTCCGGACGCAGTCTGTCTGCAGCCGTTGGAGTCGAGGGTGAAGCCCGGCTCCCGTAGGAGTCCGGGCGGAGTCTTCCTGCAGCTGATTCTGCTGAGGACTTCGACTGTGGAAATTTTATATCCAACACCAGTCTCCCTACTTTCGAGTTTGAATTTCGAACGAAGGAAGTATAGAGAGAGAGATGGGCACAGCCGAAGCCATCCCTTCGAATCCTGCGCACTGCCGTCCCCTGATATTTTGGCATTAAATGTGCGCGTGTCGGAGCTCTTTTTCTGGTTAAGGCGACCTGAAGAGTCTTTTTGGAACTCCCGCCGAAATGCAATCCCAAGCGTCACGCTACGAAAACTTGCGAACGGTCAATCCTTGATAGCGGTGAGGGGGACATGCGGAACACGTGGCATGCATCAGTTGGCCTAGGTACACCCACTGCCATAACTGCGCTAAGTTCACTGGCTATTTAAACCCCCTATTCTTCCTTCAGGGTTTCATTCTTCCGAGAGGACGGCACCTTTCTTTCGTCTGAGAGCCTAGCTACTCAGCTACTTCCCCCGCACCGGTCCTTGCCGTCTTCAGCCCCCCAACTCTTCTCAAAGGGGTTCCCACGCCATGTCCTCTACTCCGGAGGCCATCCTTGAAGGGATGTCTAGGGCTTGGAGGAAGGCGAGGAGGAGAATAGCGGTCGGTGAGGATCCCCGTCATTTCAAAGGGGGCTCAAGGAAGAATTCCTTCAACAACAGGGGTTTAATAACGGGGGCCGCCGGTAAAGTTATTCTGCCTGAGAACTTCGAAGTAGCAAGGCGGGGTGATACCGGTCAAGAGGGCAGAGCTGTCGTCACAAGCTGTGGCGGGATCCTTGATGCCATCGGGGCCGAGGGACCGGAAGCGATCGGTGTCGATGGTGGGGCAGTAAAATTTGTTGCGGGGACGGTGGAAGTAGCTCATGCCGACCTTGCCGGAGCATTTTGGATGGCGACTGTCGCGAAGCATTCGGAGATGGAGCATATCTCTAGCGTCACCGCTGCCTCTAAGGTGACTCCGGCTCTTCTTGAAACAGGTCTTCGTCACTGCTGCCGTTGCCCTTACCGCCCCTGGGAATCTATCCCACCCTTTTCCCCCTAGGGTTGGGACTTCGGAGATGGAGCGAAGTGAGGCGGGGCGAGAGCCGATAGGTCCGTTACACGCACTGGAGAATGCGGCTGAGAAGGACAGAGACGGGAAGAGGAGTTTGCAGCTTGGAGCGGCCTCTGGTATATCCTTTCCGAACCGTGTTCGCGAGGCTTGCAATGATGTACATCCCTTTTTTTCTTGACCCATCGGATCTTGTAACGTATATCTTGTTAGTTGAAAAATGAAAAGGAGATTTTGTTACCTTGTCTGCATCTTGCGTCGAATAGTTGCCTATCGAACTTCTTCATTTTCCTTTCCTCTTTCTTCCTCCTTTTCTTCTTTTCTTTTTCACGTCGTCCTAAGGTCATCGAAGACCTCTTTTATTTGTGTAGGGTTGTTATTTGCCGAGCTCCTTTTTCGCTTGGAGTTTTTCTCCGCTGAAGCCGAGGCGAAGTTCGGCTCCCGTGGGAGTCCGGACGGAGAATCCCTCTTGAAGTTGGAGTTGTGGGCGGAGCCCGGCTCCCATAGGAGTCCAGGTGAAGTCCTCCTGCGATTAAAGTTAGGTGTGAAGTCTGACTCCCATAGGAGTCTGGACGGATCTTACTGGCGGTTGAAGTTGGCGACGGAGCCCGGCTCCCGTAGGAGTCCGGGTAGAGTTGTCCTGTAGTCGATGTCGGTGTCGGAGCCCGACTCCCTTAGGAGTCCGGGCGGAGCTGTCCTGTAGTCAAAGTCGGCGATGGAGCCCGGCTCCCTTAGGAGTCTGGGCTGGGTTTACCACCGGTCGAAGTTGCTTAAGCTAGGGCAAGGTTTTCCTCCTGGGGGTCGCATAGGGGCATTGCAGGGCCTCTCCCCCCATCCGGTCTAAAAGAACCGGGCCTTCGACTTTGTTCATGTCAGGATGAGGTCCTCCTCCTGTTCCTGACATGGCTGTGGGGGCACATATGGGCGTTGTAAGGCCTCTCCCCCCATCTGGTCTAAATGGAACCGGGCCTTTGACTTTGCTCAAGTTAGGGCGAGGTTCTCCTCCTGTCCTTAACAGGGCTGTGGGAGCACATATGGGCATTGTAAGGCCTCTCCCCCCATCCGATCTAAAAGAATCGGGCCTTTGACTTTGCTCATGTCAGGACGAGGTTCTCCTCCTGTTCCTGACATGGCTGTGGGGGCACATTAGGGTGTTGTAAGGCCTCTCCCCCCATCCGATCTAAAAGAACCGGGCCTTTGACTTTGCTCATGTCAGGATGAGGTTCTCCTCCTGTTCCTGACATGGCTGTGGGGGCACATTAGGGCGTTGTAAGGCCTCTCCCCCCATCCGGTCTAAAAGAACTGGCCTTTGACTTTGCTCATGTCCGGACGAGGTTCTCCTCCTGTTCCTGACATGACTTTGTTTTTGGAGGGGTCATATCCAGTCATAATAAATCCATGCCAGATGGGAAGAGTACGTTAAGTAGAAAGAAATTTAGATTCAAGGTGAAATCATAAGTGATACATTTACAGGTTTTTCGAGCTCCACGGTCGCGGGTGGCCCGCTCCTCCTTGAGGCCCTCCGGTGATGGAGTCGATGGTCCCGATGGGAGGCCGGTCCCCGGATTGCTCCTCCCTTCTTGGCGGTTCGGGCTGCGGAAGGGCCCTTGGCCAGTCTCCTCTACCCTCGGGCCTGCGGTGGATGAACCTGTCGAGTCGACCTCACCAAATGAGCTCCTCAATCTCGTCCTGGAGCTGGATGCATTCCTCTGTGTCATGGCCGTGGTCGCGGTGGTAGAGGCAGAACTTGTTGGGGTTCCGCTTCCCGGGGTGTGTGCGCATCCTCTCCGGCCTAGGGAGCTGCTCCCTGACCTCCATCAGCACCTGGGCCTTCGAGGCATTGAGGGGGGCGTAGTTGCAGAATCTCCCTGGTGGGAAACCCCGCCGAACCCCGCGATCTGGGCTTCTCTGCCTGCGCGCCCGGGGTGGAGTATGGGCACGCTTATGCCTGGGAGGGGATCGAGAACGCAGCCGGGCTTCCTTTGGCCTTTTTTCGATTGCGGGCTTACTTGAGTCTCCTGCTTGCCGCTCCCTCGCCGTCTCTTCATCCTTCATTTTGAAGGCTTCTTCTGCTCGGGCGTATCCTTCAGCCTGAGCCAGCAAATCAGCAAAATTTCTGGGATACTTCTTCTCCAGGGAGAACAAAAGATCATTCTTCTGAAGGCCACCCTTCAGGGCGGCCATTGCGACTGATTGGTCCAAGTTTCGGACCTCCAGTGCCGCGATGTTGAAGCGATTGATGTAGGCCCGAATGGACTCCCCTTCCCTTTGCCTGATGTTGATGAGGGACTCTGAACCCTTCTGGGGGCGCCGACTGCTGACAAAATGGGCCACAAATTGGTGGCTCATTTGATCGAAGGAAAATATGGTACCCGGCTTCAAAGTCGAGTACCAGTTCCTCGCCGCTCCCTTCAAGGTAGATGGGAAAGCCCGGCATAAGATGGCATCAGGAGCACCGTGAAGCAGCATCATCGTCCGGAAGGCCTCCAGATGATCAACCGGGTCCGAAGTCCCGTCGTAGCTTTCGAACTGGGGAAGCTTGAAGTTTGACGGGATCGGTTCCTGCATGATCATTTGGGAGAAGGGAGGGTCAGTACAAATATCCTCACCATAAGCAGGAGGCGCATGGCAGAGCTCTTCGATCCGCCGGTTCATCTCCTAGAGCCTCCGGTCCAGAAAATCCTCTCGACTTCGAGTCTCGAGGGTCCTTTGGCAGAACGAGGGCAGGGATCTTCCAGGGGTGGAGTCGTGGTCCGATTGAGGGCTCTCTACCCTCGGGTTTGTTTTCCCAGGAAGGATGGGGCGGCTGGCCCAAGTGGCCCGCCCCACCGCCGGGTTCTGGCATTCCGGAGATGCTCTTTCCGGGTGCGCCGACGCCTGCGACTGCTGCTGCTGCATTGCTTGCACAGCTTCGATGAGGCCTCTGACCTACTGTGCCAGCAAGTCAAACTGCTCCACGCCGACCGCCGCCGCTGGAGGAGGAGGAGGAGGTTGAGAAACAGGAGGGGAGGCCGGAGCCTGAGATCTGGCCGCGGAGGTCATGGACCGTCGCGTGGATGCCTTGCGTGGAGGCATTGAGTATGGATCCCGCGGGGGGAAACGAGGAGTGGGTGCCGGAGGAGATGATCGGGGACAGCTCCGTTGAACGCTCCTTTAAGAACAAGGGTACTGCGAAGACACAGGGGCCCTTCCTCTAGCGCCAATCCTATTGGTGCAGAAATCCGCTTGCGCCGGAGAAGCTGGAGTCGGGGAAGTCGCGGTCGCCGCTGGGACCTGCAAAGGAAGTCTAAACCAGAGGTGGGGTTGCTCCGACAAGACCCTCCGATGCTCAAGTCAGTTCTCTGCCTCAACAAGAATGGAGTGCTCGAACGGAGAATTTAGCAGAGTTTTTAGATAAAAAGATGAGAGCTTAGAGAATAACGTATCTGGGTCCTCCTTTTTATAGACGGAGGGGCAGTAGCTTGATAGTGACATCCGTAACCGTCTGGCAGTGGGCCGCCCAGAGTCAGGAAGGATTTATTGCGGAGGGTAGTGGAGTGGGATCGTGGTTATCGCCGTGGCTCGCCACGTGGAATCAGTTACGGGGAGTGGAGCGACGTCTGCTGTCGTGACTCGCCAGGGAGTGGTGGAATCACACAGGATCCGCCGCAGGGAGTGGAGCAGAATCGTGGCCGTTAATACAGCCTGTCAGGGAGTAATGGGGTCGCATGGGGTCCGCCGCAGGGAGCGGAACAGAATCAGGGCCGTTAATTCGACCTGCCCGGGAGTGCAGATCCGTCGGCAGTGGTCAGAGCTGATGACGAAGCCCGGCTCTCGTAGGAGTCCGCCTAAGGGTCTTCCTGCAATTAAAGTTAGAGGTGAAGTCCGGCTCCCGTAGGAGTCCGGACAAGGCTTACCGGCAGTTGATGTCGAGGACGGAGCCCGGCTCCTATAGGAGTCCGGGCGGAGTCTACTTGCTGTTGAAGTTGTCGGCAGAGTCCGGCTCCCGTAGGAGTCCGGACGCAGTCTGTCTGCAGCCGTTGGAGTCGAGGATGAAGCCCGGCTCCCGTAGTAGTCCGGGCGGAGTCTTCCTGCAATTAAAGTTAGAGGCAAAGTCCGGCTCCCGTAGGAGTCCGGACAAGGCTTACCGGCAGTTGATGTCGAGGACGGAGCCCGGCTCCCGTAGGAGTCCGGGCGGAGTCTACTTGCTGTTGAAGTTGTCGGCGGAGTCCGGCTCCCGTAGGAGTCCGGACGCAGTCTGTCTGCAGCCGTTGGAGTCGAGGATGAAGCCCGGCTCCCGTAGGAGTCCGAGCGGAGTCTTCCTGCAATTAAAGTTAGAGGCGAAGTCCGGCTCCCATAGGAGTCCGGACAAGGCTTACCGGCAGTTGATGTCGAGGACGGAGCCTGGCTCCCGTAGGAGTCCGGGCGGAGTCTACTTGCTGTTGAAGTTGTCGGCAGAGTCCGGCTCCCGTAGGAGTCCGGACGCAGTCTGTCTGCAGCCATTGGAGTCGAGGATGAAGCCCGACTCCCGTAGGAGTCTGGGCGCAGTCTTCCTGCAATTAAAGTTAGAGGCGAAGTCCGGCTCCCGTAGGAGTCCGGACAAGGCTTACCGACAGTTGATGTCGAGGATGGAGCCCGGCTCCCGTAGGAGTCCGGGCGGAGTCTACTTGCTGTTGAAGTTGTCGGTGGAGTCCGGCTCCCGTAGGAGTCCGGACGCAGTCTGTCTGCAGCCGTTGGAGTCGAGGGTGAAGCCCGGCTCCCGTAGGAGTCCGGGCGGAGTCTTCCTGCAGCTGATTCTGTTGAGGACTTCGGCTGTGGAAATTTTATACCCAACAGCTACCGATGAAAAGATTTTTTTATAATCAACACCTTATTTTTGTCTGAAATTTTTTACCACAAGCCTGACCTTATAGGTCTCTACCTGGCCATCTGCTCTAATCTTCTTTTTGAAGACCCAATTGCAGTCTATTGGGGTCACACCCTCAGACGCATCAACCAACGTCCAAACTTGATTGGCATATGTAGTGTCTATTTTAGATTTTATGGCATTGAGCCACTTGTCAGAGTCACTACTCATGACAGTTTCTGCATAGGTCGTAGGCTCATCATTCTTAATGATGTGGGTTGTGTAGTCATTCTCAATGGCAAACCCATACCTGAGTGGTATACTATGCACTTTACTCGACCTTCGGAGAGGAGGTGTGTGTAGTGGCTGTGCCTCAATAATGGGCATATCTAGTTGAGAACCATCTGATGAATCTTGGATTGATTGTAGGGTTTGAACTTCCTCAAGTTCAACAGACCTTCCACTTCCTCCTTCTTGGATAAACTCTTTCTCTTAGAAAATGGCATGCCTAACAACAAACATCCTTTATTGAGTAGGGTTATAGAAGTAGTATCCTATACTCTCCTTGGGATAACCTACAAATCTATATTTTTTTGATCTAGCATCCAGCTTATGCCCATCAAATATTTTTCACATGAGCTGGGCAACCCCAAATCTTAAGATGCTTAAGATTGGATCTTTTTTTTTTCTATATTTCATATGGAGTACTAGAAATAGATTTTGAAGATACTTTATTTAAAATATACGCTGCAGCCTCAAGGGTGTATCTCCAAAAGGATAATAGAAGATTCATGAAACACATCATGGACCACACCAGATCTAATAAGGTGCGATTCCTCTTTTCCATAATTTTATTTAATTGTGGAGTATAAGGAGGTATCCATTGAGAGAGTATACCATTTTATTTCAAATAATCGAGGAACTCACTAGACAAGTATTCTCCTCTTTGATCCGATCGAAGAGTTTTAATATTTTTATCAGTTTATTTCTCGATCATTCTTTGATACTCTTTAAATTTGTTAAAGGCTTCAAATTTATATTTTATTAAATATACATATCCAAACCTAGACATATCATCAGTAAATATGATGAAGTAAGAGTATCTACCTCTGGTTTGAATCGACATTGGACCACACACATCAGTATGTACAAGGTTTAAAATATCACTCGTCCGATCTCCATGTCCAGTAAATAGAGTCTTGGTCATTTTTTTCATGAGACAAGATTTACAAGTTTCATATGATTCATAATCATAAGGATCAAAAAAAATATTTTTGTATAACTTGTTAATCCTTGACTCATTTATATGGCTAAGTCAGCAGTGCCAGAGGTATGTGATATTCACATCCTCTCTCTTTCTTTTCTTCATATTATCAACATGAAGCATATTATCATTAAGTGAAAGAAACATAAGACCATTATCAATAAAAATACTTCCATAATATTTATTAAAAAAATATATAGAACAACTATTGTTCTTTGTAATTATTTCAAAATCTTGTTCCAATACTAATGGTATAGAAATAATATTTCTAACAATATTTGGAATGTAATAACAGGTCTTTAGTTCCAAAACTTTTTTCGAAGGCAAATTCAAAACCTTGATTTCTACGGCTTCGGCTTAAATGGACTCTCCACTTGGACTGAACAGCTCAAAGTCACCTTTATTTCAGATTCCTTATTCTTTATAAATCCTACAACGATTTGCAAAGGTGTGAACCACAGGCGGTATCCAATACCCAAGAATCTGACATTGAAGTACTTAATGATAAATTAGTTTGTATCATATATAAATCTTTAGCAACGTTTGCTGATTTCACAGTTGCAAGGTACTCCTTGTAATTTTTCTTTCAGTGGCCTTTCTTTCCATCGTGATAACAAGTACCTTTGGTGGAGACCTTCTTCGTCTTCTTCTTGGAGATGTCAGCCTTAGGATTCAGCTTTTTCTTAGAACCCTTCTTCACTTTCTTCTTGCTGATCTTATCAACATGAAGAACCTGAGCCTTTTCACCCTTGAAATGGTTCTCTACTATTTTTAACATATTCAGCAGCTCAGACAAGCTGATGTTCAGTTTGTTCATATGATAATTAATGACAAACTAAGAAAAAGAGTCAGAGAGAGACTGCAGGATCAAATTCTGACTCAGTTCACTATCCATGGCAAAACCCAACTATCCCAGATGAGTGATCAAATCAATCATCTTTAGGACATATTTGCACGAAAGAGTCTTCAGTCATATGGGCACGAAACAACTGCTTTGATATCTCATATCGAGCAGTTTGACTTTGCTCCCCATATAACTCTTTCAGATTAAAGAGAATAGAGGGAATGTCCATGTCCTCATGCTGCCTTTAGAGCTCATTGCTCATGGAGGCAAGCATAATATATTTGATAGTCACACTGTCATTTTTTCACATCTTGTATGTAGCCCTTTCCTCCCTGGAAGCATCTTTCCCAAGAGAATCTGGAGCATGTGTATCCAGAATGTAGGAGACTTTCTCCTGAGTGAGAACAATTCTCAAGTTTCTTAACCAGTCGACATACTTGGGTCTGGTCAACTTATTTGTATCTAGGATACCTCTAAGGGACAGTGAGGATGCTATAAGTGTAGTTAATCTACAATGACAAGAACATAATATAAGCAGACAACTCATAAAGACATTTACAACTAGACTAGGACTTTTATCTAATTGTGTCTCCCTCTATTTTATCGAACTTCATAGCCCTCAAATATAAAAATTGAGAAATATACTAATATTTCTTAGTGGGGTTGAGATCTCTATTCCTCACAAATACTTTGTGGATAGCATAACAAGTATTCATGAGTTCAAGAGTAGGTAACTCTTTACCAATTGTACCTTTACAATTCTCAATATTTTTTATTTTGGTCTCTAGATCATATATAGTCTTGTGGATAGCACAACAAACTATAGTGTTCTAGTTAAGTTGACCCTTCAATCCCATATAGCCATACTTAAACAATGTTGTCCTTGTGGATAGCACAATAAAGCAATACTATTCAAATATACCATAAGAATCAATAAACACTTGATCAACATCATGTCAATTTCTATAGTAAACCTTATGGATAGCACAACAAGCTCACTAAGATCTTGACATACTTTATCAACCAAGTTTGAAGGAAGACTTTTGTAGTGTCTACATCACTAATCAATCTAAGTCCAAAATTCAAGAAGATCAAATTGACTAGGTAAGTAGGTGGGAGATTTTCTGTAGCTTTTCTATACACCAACAGAGTTGGCCAGGCCAGTATACAGACCTAATTAGAAAACCACCTTTCATATTTTATTTGATACTAATTGATCTTAAGAATTTGACTTTTGATTTAAAAGTAAATCTCGATATTATAACTTAATATAATTTTACGAGAGACTTTAAACTGTCTCGACACATCCTAACTATATAAGCGCATAAAATATACACTACAAATTATATAAATTTGCATGCTTCTACTATTCAAAATAGCAATCATATTATCATGCCAAAAAATATATCAGGGTGCAATCAAAGTTATAACATATGACTAACAAATTCATATAATATAACATACTCTAATTTAATTAGGCATGCATAACACCCTTATTAGCTATACATCGATTTAATCATCATGCAACTATGATAATAAAATTCTAAATTATCATAAATTTATAATTTAATAATTAAAATTTAGAATCATGATTCATAAAAAGTCAAAAATATTTTTTTGAGTTTGAAGAATCGATGCAAAAATAATGCTACATTTTTGGCAGGATATGAACAAGAATAATTCTAAGCTACTATATTAGACTTGTTTGATCGAATCAGACAAGAGTGGCTTTGATACCACTGTTGAGTTTCAGCCATGTAGTAAAAAGTAATTTTTAATTTTTTTTTAAAATATTCAAATCAATAGCTTTATCAAATAAAACTATTGAGTTGAACCCAAAATCTTAGAATCACCTTGCCGAATACGATCAAAGTAAAATCAAGTATGCAAAGAGATAGAATATTATATTTTTATCAAAATAAAAAAGTAGCATGTTGGTGTTCTCTACAAAACTCTAAGGTAGAAGTCCTCCAACGGTGATCCACACGAAAGTTGACTAAGGTCCTTCCCAACCAATGAGCAGCCGCAGCCTTATTTTCTTAAGAATCGCACCAAATCCTAGTTACTTTTGATCTTGCTATCAAAATGACATCAAGAAGATACTCTTTAGATGTCATACAATCTAATATTTAATTTTTGGCTCCAACATATAAAAAAATAAAATCTTAGGACATTCCAACAACACTTGCTGAAAATCTCACCACCCTTGTAGCAATTTTTGCCACTCAAATTCTCTTCTTTTTTTTTTCTCAAAATTTTTTTAATTTTTTTTTTATGATTTCTACATCTCTTCTCTCTAGAGCACCTAAAAGTCTCAATCAGAAGCCATCTGGGGTATTCCCTATAAATAGGGGACTAGGGGATGTTATATGGGATGAAGGGGTGCCAATTTTTGAAGCTCCAACTTCCCACACACCAAATAAATTCATCGAGTAAATTTTTGGTGATTTAGATACTTGGAGCAGAAGAAATCTTCCTTATCTATGTGTCATAAAAATTTTATTAATTTTTGATATTAAAACATAGGATTTCTAATTTATCTTCTAAGGCAACGCGTTTAATAAAGAGCCTTCTTTAAGAAGGACTCTTTATTTCTCATGCTGATTTGAGGTGGGCGGCAATTATATTTTTATGTGGCTTTTGGTGAATGTGGAGCAATCTTTCTCCACTTAAAACTGATATAAGTTGGATAAGGATCCAATTCAAATTGACCCAATCTCATTAGGTCAAAGCCAACTGGTCTAGGTTAGCTCAAATACTTTGAACCAAACTAATTTGGGAACTTGGGTTAATACAATGTGCTAGCATATCAAATTAACCGATAAAACTTATATTAAACTCTAATTAAATTAGACCAAAGCTAAATATCAAAGTGTGTGACCCATTGGGCTCCAAATCTTGCCAGTAGTGGATTCGAACTTTTGACGTAACCCTAATCCAATGAGATTAGGTCACCCGAAGAGTCCCAATCAACTTGGACTCTTTCAAATTGATTTTAGAATCAAATTCTTTAAATTTTTATCAAGCCCACAAGTCAAGATTGATGCCTAGCAATATGTCATGACTATTTGAAAGATTTAAAATTTTGATAAAATTACCAAAATATCCTTCAATGGTAAATTCTCATGTAATTTAATCCTTCAGTCAAACAACATCCTAGATGAGTTGTGGGTATGAAAATATGTCAAATCCAATCACTTATCTTTATATATCTCGATCTGAAGGTGATAATTTAGTTGATGATATATTAAAAATTTTTTTCTAATTATCACCTTATTTTGGCCAAAGACTTCCAAAATCACCATCCTATGAGATTACACAAGATGTTCGCTTCCTTTATTAGGAGTGACTGATCTCTTATTGATCACTCACAACCTCCATACATACTTCACCATATCCAGAACACCCCACATAAAGATCAGAGAATCAAGTTAGGTAGTGAACCAAAATATGGATCATGTACATAAGATACCATGGTGACCTCAGATCAAAGGATCACTTACACAACTCCCACTAGAGAATTATTAGTTGACATGTAAATAAAACTCCATCTAATTATTCTCTCACAGGTTAATTCAGTGAATTTATTCTCTAATGAGTATTCAAATCCTTGTATTAATGTTACCACACAAGTGGTTGTGAGATCAACCATCCTCATTTCTAAGCATACATAGGACATGCCAGTCTTATCGATATCATTGATCTCTGACCTAATGTATCAATGACTAGAAATATTTTAGATCAGGACTATTAAGAATTTAGGTCTCACTGACATGATCTCATCATAGCCCTAAAACTATTATCTAGACCTATAGGGTTCATTATAATCTTAAAATTAATAAGATGTGGTATATAATGAATCAAAAATATCAATTTTATTAATAATATTAAAATCAATTATATGAGTTTGGAAGATAAATTACAATAAATATCCTATTGCATCTCATATTTGATTAGCTTGTAGGGCATAATATTTTTAGATTTTTGAAGAGAGAGTCTTAAAAAACTTAGGCTCTCTGAGTCATGGTTCATCTGATTCAAATAGAGCCTCAATTAGGTTCAAATCGAGTTCGAAACGAGTCGAATTCAAAAAGAATGTCAAGCCTGATCCAATCAGGTTTGAAATTAAAATTTAATTTGGATAATTAAACTCAATTAATATTAAATTAAATTAAATTAAATTTAATTTAATTAAATCTAATTTAAATTAATTAAGACTTAATTCATAATTTAATCAATCTAAAAAATTACAATAATTATAATTTAGTTTCTGTGCTAACAATTAGCAACTGCCAAAACTGTAATGCTTACAAATTAGTAGTTTCTGATATTCAAACTATCAATCCAATTGATAATTCAAATATGATCCAAGCTATTAATCAAGTCATGCTTCTTTTGTGTGTGACCCCTCAGATTCTATTCTGTCTGGTAGTGAGACATACTGTGATCTCCATCACAGTATCATCGAAATTTTTTTTGCTGGGCTGAAACAATTCCAACTCACCTCAACAAAGATCGTTGATCTAAAAATGATCTTAGTGAGTTCTTACGATCCACCAGTGACATTTAGCAACATATAGTGGCAACCCAGTAGAATAGAAAAGTGAACCCCTAGGTACAGTTATTATGTGATACAATTCCTCTATCGAGAGTTCTGACTAGATGGAGGTCATGAAAAACTCATCAAACTCCATCGTCAGTCATATGCTAGATTGGCTCGACTTGAGTTCATTTGTGAATTTCATGAAAATTCTTTTTCAGTATTCACACTTACTCTGACTAGAGATTTTTCTGAACTCAGTCTTATGAATCGCATAGGACTTCTCCTTTTCTACTAAGGTTGATAGATTCCATCTAGGTGTATCCTACTCCAAACAGCAAATCTGAACCTACATAGCCAACATACACAGCAAAAACCCATACAGCTAGGGACTAAAGGAATATGTAGTCAAACTATATAGCCTCACTACGAATAGCTAACACACCGTAGGTCAAAAGATCAGTCACACCACTACTGCATCGAGAAAATCACTGACAAGTGAGTAGACATCCAAGTGATTTCTTGTGTTGGTCACGCTCAATGCAAGTTGTTCTCTAACAACCACCTGCACTCTCATCCCAGTATCTCCACATCATAGACTCAAGACTTACCTACCCTAAAGAAAGGTGATCCATGCATCGATCTCGAATAGATTGATCACTATCCTCCATGACGATCCTTCAATCGGGAGTATTTAGAAATTAACCACTAATGATGTATGTCTCAAATTCTCAATATCTTGAGAATATACAAAATCATCTTTATTAATTTCTAGGATAAATCATAGACACATAAACATGATTGGTTATTAAGACTACCCAACAAGTACAAAACATGCCCTAGAGAAAAATATGTGTCAGTCAAGATTAGCTTCTAGGGCACACATCTAACAGTTTTCTCTTCCAATAGCCATTAGCGCTGTAGTGGAAACATTTTTTATCTACTGCCTTCTTTGGAGTGTCCTTTGACCTATTCTCCTTCTTTCGCTTCTTCTCATGCTTATTCTTTTTCTTCTTCCAAGTAGACTTTCTCTTGGAAGATGTTTGCTCCACAGCAAGAATAGTGTCCCTTAAACTTTTCAAGATTCCCTCAGTAGTGACCAACATGTTGACTAGTTTAGATAAAGTATAGTCCAACTTATTCATATGAAAATTTATGATAAATTGACTATATGAACTCGTAAGGGATTACAGGATCAAATCCATTTACAATTCCTTCTACATTGTTAGCCCGAGCTTCTTAAGCTCCTCAAGGTCCTTGATCATTGACAAATAATGTTCATAGATCGACTGCCCATCACATATTTTCATGTTGAAAAGTCTTTTGGATAATTCAAAATGCACAGTCTAGCTTTGCGCATCATACAACTCTTGCAGATGAGCGATCATCACTTTGGCAGTAGGTATGTAATTATGCTGGCTCTACAACTTGTTTGACATGAAAGTCAGCATATAGCACTTAACCCGACTGTCATCATCTGTCCATTTATCAAGTGCTACTCTCTACTCAATACTAGGATGGCTTGGTAAAACTGGGTGGTCCTGGTCAAGTACAAATCCTATTTTCTTCGATATCAAGACAATCTTGAGTTTTTGAGCCAGTTTTTAAAATTAATTTTAATCAAACGATTGGACTCAAGGATGCAAGCTAGAGGGTATGACGCTGATATGGTTTAACTATGAGAGTAGATATTCAAATTAGATATTTGTACTTAAATCTTATATTTGCTCGAGGGACTTTAAGAAGTAAATAGACTTCCACTATTTTTTTTGGATTCCTACACTCTCTGAGTGGAGAAACGAAAATCCTAATGCGATAACTGGGTTTCTAATAGGTACTGCAGTCCCACCAATGCCATACACATCATCTGATAGTAATTGGTAACACGTACACTGATGCATGGACAACTCCTTATCCAGATGCTTCTCTAAGCATATTGTAGCAACTTAGTCTTTAAGTTATGTGGGCTCATCTGACAGTTATTGACCACACTTTTTAGTTAAGTCCGACCAACCTTTTACTAGTAGGTGCAAAGCCATCATTGAATCTCTCATCTGACAGTTATTGGGCCTAACCCAATCTTTGTCTGGAAGCAACTATTTGCTAATAGAGTGGTTATGTGTTTTTGGTGCAACTGAACCACTGTGACCAATCAAGAACAATCAACATCAGTAGCATGCCCGCACATCTACAATGATAGACGATCTTTAGACTTAATACTCATGGGGAGATTTGGTTTAGGTTTTATCTAATCAGTTATCAAATAATTGATCTAATTGGTATGGACTAAACCAAACCGCCAAGTAACTATATTCAAGATTCAATCTTTCAAATTGGTCAGAAAAGTGGAGATCGATGAGAGACTCCCCCTTGATGGATCAAAGGTCTTAATTAAGTAACTACCTCTCAATTACTTATCTTAGACACCAATTGTCAATTAGTCCAAATAGGTTTACTTAAGTGAATGAGGCTCAAGTCATAGAACTGAATTAGGTTCTTAGATTTATCGATTCTACATATGGGTGTTAATCGATTCGATCAACAATAATTGTATGATCTTAAACTCTATTGATATAATCCTAATCAATACTTGATTCAATTTGATCAACCACTAAATTGATTTAGACCCATTATGTTCAAATCAAAAATTCTAGATGTAATCCAATTATATGATCTAATTTGATCTACCCATGACCAAACCCTCATGTACAAATACAAATTTAAGATCTTAAAACTAAATTTTTTGCATGAAAAGTAAGTTTTTGATCTCAAAACTAATTTTTAGATCTTAACATACAATCATATATCTCATATATAAATCAAAATTTAGATCTAAACTAATTTTCATCATAAAATAACATATAATCATAATTTATAGATGATTATGCTACTTGTAATTTATATATGAATTATAAATTAATAAAAATTATTTGATTTTTTCATCATAAATTATGCATCTTTCTTATTTGAACCCCTATGTTATGATGAAGTCCTTAGAACTATTTTCTATCGATGAAGGAGGATATGAGTATAAGTGTCTCTTAGACCTGTGATCACTATGGTTACTTGCAAGCAACTCACTGTATTTTGGTATCAGACTACCTATATTTCTAATACAATGACGTAAGGCTACTGGATATAGTCAAGTACTTGCGAAGTCAGTGTGTGAGTCAAAATGAGATTGATCCTTTTGGATTATAGGAGTTAATGCACTACTATGTTTCAATTGAGTAAAACCTTGGTCAGGGTAATCCTTGTGAGGAGTCACAGGATTTATGAGGTTGAAACAAAATTTGGATGAACTGATTAAGAGTTAATAGTTTAACTCTAAAGTTATTTTAAGCATTGAGGGTCAAAGAGATAAATTATACGATAACCATATCCCAGGTTCTTGAATGTTGCTTTGCAACTATTCGATACTATTTGGACGTCGAGTATTATTACTAGATGATCATTTTGATTAGTATAAAAATTTATTTCTATATTATCGACTTAGTATTTGAACCTATAGGATTACACATGATAGAAGTTTCGATCTAATCTGATGGTTGATCGATGATTATGAATCATTGAAGGGTATAATCATTAATATGATTAATGATTAATCTTATGCAAAGGTTGCAATTAATAATTTGCTAAGAGTTATTAAATTATAAAAAGATTGATTAATAATTAGATTATTAATTAACTTAATTTGATTGAGCAATGAGGTTTGGATCAAGTCTAATTGAATTGAATTCGATTAGGTTCGATCCGATTAGGTTATTAGATAACCTAATTGCTAAAAAAAATTAGTTTCTGATTTGATTAGAAATTAGAATCAATTAATTTTAGATTTAATTAGGATTTAATTGAGGTGTTTAGTGCCTAATTAAATTAGGTTCATATATTTATTTGGGACTAATCAAATTGAATTTGGTTTATGACCAAAGTTGGAAACTACCCAGAGTCCAAAATAGATTGGACTTCACCCCTTTGTGCCACACCCTAGATGATGCCCTAATCCCTCCATGCAACTCTGGCTTTTACATAAGGCATCTCCACACAAACAAGGGTTGCCCCCCCTTCCTATCCATGCACAAACATTGGAAAAAATCTGGTTGATAAGGAAAGTTCAAATTTGATTTGAATTGAATTTCTTATCAAGATGAAATTAGATCTTAACCAACCTCTTGGACACCAACCTTAAGAAGGGCTGTTTGGCATACGTATGTTGGAACTCAAGGTTTGGTACATGCATATGTATTTCAAAAATTTTATTTTTTAAACGTCATAGAGGAGAATAAGATGAAAATATTTTTAATTTAAACTATATATGCATAAAAATATAAAACCACATGGATCTATCTCATATGCTAAAATTGATATATACTAAAATTCAGATTGTGATCAAATCACATACCTGTTTAGCAATCTTTTTCTTCGAATCTGGATCTGGATGAGAAGAATTTTTTTTTTAACTGCACAAGCATCCGATCTCTACGAGTATCCACTCAGGATCAGTCTGGAACAGTCCTCTTTAATCTATATTTTGGTTCTTCAAAATTCAGCCTGCTAAATCTAAACAAAGCCTGGATCGCGATCAATGCTTGATCTTTCTCCTTGATCTTCTTCTTCTCTTCTTCTTTAGAGTTTTTTCTTACTTTGTGCTACTACAAAACACCAGCAACCAGTAAATTATGGGATGCCTAACACCTTGGGCGTGGAACTCCTTGGGACTCGCATCCCAAGGGATGGGCATGTAGAATGCCCAAGAGAAGAGAAAGAGAGAGGAAGAGAGGGCATGGGGAGATTCTTTGGAAGTGAGGGGCTGCTAGTTGGATACTCTAGGAACTTTAGGGGATGTCCCTTTAAATAGGCATAAAGATTGAATTTTATTCAATCTCATAATACAAGTCCTACTTGTATTGGATTTTCTATTAACTTAAGTTATCCAACTTACTTTAGGAGACCCTTTAAGTGTCAACAATTGAAGCCCTTGCACCCATAATTAGACACCCCAAAAGATACTCAAGAGATGCCTCATAGGAGAACAAAAGCCCTTTAATCAATGAACACGCCCAACTTGATCAAATCAAGGTGGCGCCCAAAAATAACTATCAAGAGAATTAATTAGGGACTTGCACCTCAATTAATATGATCCATAACCTTAGACACCCAATAATTAGAGTCTCATAAATTTTATTCATATAAATTATTAGCAGATAATTAAGTTAGAATTATCTTATCAAATAAGTAATCCCAACAGAAAGAGGAATTGGGTCCAACCATGTGCTAGCAAGGTTATTGTTGGTGTAAAAATCCGCTTGCGCCGGAGAAGCTGGAGTTGAGGGAGTCACGGTCACCGTCGGGACCTGCAAAAGAAGTCTAAACCGAAGGTGGGGTTGCTCCGGCAAGACCCTCCGACGCTCAAGTCAGTTCTCTACCTCAACAAGAATGGAGTGCTCGAACAAAAATTTTAGCAGAGTTTTTAGGTAAAAACTAGAGCTTATAGAATAACGTATCTGGGGTCCCCCCTTTTTATAGGTGGAGGGCTCAACAGACTGATAGCGACATTCATAACCGTCTGGTAGTGGGTCGTCCACAGTCAGGAGGAATTTGTTGCGAGGAGTAGTGGAGTGGACCCGTGGCCCTCACTGTAGCGTAACACGTGGAGTCTGCCGCAGGGAGTGGAGCGATGTCCGTTGTCGCGACTTGCCAGAGGATGGAAGAATCGCGCAGTATCCGTTACAGAAGGTGGAGCAGGATCGTGGGCATCATAGCGGTCTACCAGAGAATAGTGGAGCCGCGTGGGATCCGTCGCAGGAGGTGGAGTAGAGTCGTGGCTGTCATAGTGGTCTGTCAGGGAATGATGGAGCTGTACGGGGTCTGCCGCAAGGAGTGGAGCAGTGGTGTCCGTTACTGTGGCTTGTCAGGGGATCCAGACTTGTTGGCCGAAGTTCGGTCAGAGTCGGTAGCGAGGTCTGGCACCCGTAGGAGTTTGGACGAGGTAATCCCGTAGCTGGAATAGAAGACGGAGTCTGACTCTCGTAAAAGTTCGGGCGCAGTCTTCTTGCAGTTGTGGGTCGTAGGCGGAGTTCGGCTCCTGTAGGAGTCCGGGCAGAGTCTTCCTGCAATCGAAATAAAAATGAAGTCCAGCTCCCATGGGAGTCCGGGCAGAATCTTCCTTGCTGTAGAAACTGAGGAAGGAGCCTGGCTCCCGTAGGAGTCCGGGCGGAGTCTTCCTTGCTGTAGAAACTGTGGACGGAGCCCGACTCCCATAGGAGTCCGGGCGGAGTCTTCCTTGCTGTAGAAGTCATGGACGGAGCCTGGCTCCCGTAGGAGTACGGGCGGAGTCTTCTTTGCTGCAGAAACTGTGGATGGAGCCCGGCTCCCGTAGGAGTCCGGGCGGAGTCTTCCTTGCTGTAGAAGTCATGAACGGAGCCCGGCTCCCGTTGGAGTCCGGGCGGAGTCTTCCTTGCGGTAGAAACTGTGGACGGAGCCCGGCTCCCATAGGAGTCCGGGCGGAGTCTTCCTTGCGGTTGAAGTCGTGGGCGGAGCCCGGTTCCCGTAGGAGTTCGGGTGGAGTCCCCCTTGCGGTTGAAGTCGTGGGCGGAGCCCGGTTCCCGTAGGAGTTCGGGTGGAGTCCCCCTTGCGGTTGAAGTTGTGGGCGGAGCCCGGCTCCCGTAGGAGTCCGAGCGGAGTCCCCCTTGCGGTTGAAGTCATGGGCAGAGCCCGGCTCCCGTAGGAGTTCGGGCGGAGTCCTCCTTGCGGTTGAAGTCGTGGGCGAAGCCCGGCTCCTGTAGGAGTCCGGACGGAGTCTTCCTTGCTGTAGAAATTGTGAATGGAGCCCGGCTCCCATAGGAGTCCGGGCGGAGTCTTCCTTGCTGTAGAAGTCGTGAACGGAGCCCGGCTCTCGTAGGAGTCCGGGCGGAGTCTTCCTTGCGGTAGAAACTGTGGACGGAGCCCGACTCTCGTAGGAGTCCGGGCGGAGTCTTCCTTGCGGTTGAAGAGTGGGCGGAGCCCAGCTCCCGTAGGAGTCCGGGCGGAGTCCCCCTTGCGGTTGAAGTCGTGGGCGGAGCCCGGCTCCCGTAGGAGTCCGGGCGGAGTCTTCCTTGCTGTAGAAATTGTGAACGGAGCCCGGCTCCCGTAGGAGTCCGAGCGGAGTCTTCCTTGCGGTAGAAACTGTGGACGGAGCCCGGCTCCCGTAGGAGTCCGGGCGGAGTCTTCCTTGCAGTTGAAGTCGTGGGTGGAGCCCGGCTCCCGTAGGAGTCCGGGCGGAGTCCCCCTTGAATTAAAGTCAGGTGCGAAGTCCGGCTCCCGTAGGAGTCCGGATGGAGCTTACCGGTAGTTGAAGTCGTGGGCGGAGCCCAGCTCCCGTAGGAGTCCGGGCGGAGTCCCCCTTGCGGTTGAAGTCGTGGGTGGAGCCCGTCTCCCGTAGGAGTCCGGGCGGAGTCTTCCTTGCTATAGAAATTGTGAACGGAGCCCGGCTCCCGTAGGAGTCCAGGCGGAGTCTTCCTTGCGGTAGAAACTGTGGACGGAGCCCGGCTCCCGTAGGGGTCCGGGCGGAGTCTTCCTTGTGGTTGAAGTCGTGGGCGGAGCCCGGCTCCCGTAGGAGTCCGGGCGGAGTCCCCCTTGCGGTTGATGTCGTGGGCGGAGCCCGGCTCCCGTAGGAGTCCGGGCGGAGTCTTCCTTGCTGTAGAAATTATGAATGGAGCCCGGCTCCCGTAGGAGTCCGGGCGGAGTCTTCCTTGCGGTAGAAACTATGGACGGAGCTCGACGCCCGTAGGAGTCCGGACGGAGTCTTCCTTGTAGTTGAAGTTATGGGCGGAGCCCGGCTCCCGTAGGAGTCCAGGCGGAGTCCCCCTTGAATTAAAGTCAGGTGCGAAGTCCGGCTCCCGTAGGAGTCCGGACGGAGCTTACCGACAGTTGAAGTCGTGGGCGGAGCCCAGCTCCCGTAGGAGTCCGGGCAGAGTCCCCCTTGCGGTTGAAGTCGTGGGCGGAGCCCGGCTCTCGTAGGAGTCCGGGTGGAGTCTTCCTTGCTGTAGAAATTGCGAACGAAGCCCGGCTCCCGTAGGAGTCCGGGCGGAGTCTTCCTTGCGGTAGAAACTGTGGACGGAGCCCGGCTCCCGTAGGAGTCCGGGCGGAGTCTTCCTTGCAGTTGAAGTCGTGGCCGGAGCCCGGCTCCCGTAGGAGCCCGGGCGAAGTCCCCCTACAATTAAAGTCAGGTGCGAAGTTCGGCTCCCGTAGGAGTCCGGACGGAGCTTACCGACAGTTGAAGTCGTGGGCGGAGCCCGGCTCCCGTAGGAGTCCGGGCGGAGTCTTCCTTGCTGTAGAAATTGTGAACGGAGCCCGGCTCCCATAGGAGTCCGGGCGGAGTCTTCCTTGCGGTAGAAACTGTGGACGGAGCCCGGCTCCCGTAGGAGTCCGGGCGGAGTCGTCCTTGCGGTTGAAGTCGTGGGTGGAGCCCGGCTCCCGTAGGAGTCCGGGTGGAGTCCCCCTTGCGGTTGAAGTCATGGGCGGAGCCCGCAAGGGTTAATCCCGCTGAGAACTTCGGCCGTGGGTATTTTATACCCAACACCAGTCCCCCTACTTTCGAGTTCGAATTTCGAGCGAAGGAAGTACAGAGAGATTGGCATAGCCGAAGTTGTCTCCTCGAATCCTGCGCACGATCGCTCTCAGATATTTTGGCATTAAATGTGCTCGTGCTGGAGTCTTTTCGAATCGGGGCGATACGAAGGGACCCTTCGAAATTCTCGTCGGTACACTGGCCCAGGTACGGTGCCATAATGGATCTGCCAATCCGTCAGTCACTTTTAGCCGCCTGCCGGGGGAGTGGGACACGTGTCGGGTGTGGGCTGGCCTGGGGGGATTCGCGATCATTATGGCGTCGGATCCCAGGGTCTATTTAAACCCGTCCTTCCACCTTTTGGAGCCCTATTCCGTTTCAGAGTTCTATCAGTGTCTGCCCTCCCTTTGAGAGCCCTGTTTCAGTTGGTGTCTTCTCGGGCCATAGGCGCCCTTCAAATCGTCCCTGTCTTTGTCCCCCTGCATCTCTCAGAGCGATCTAGGTTAGTTCCAGCACCTTCATCTTTCTTCCCGCCACTTAGGGACCTCTTCTTTGCCATTACTTTTTTTTTGTATTCCTCCGAGTTAGTTTCCTGTGACCTCTCGCCCCCCATCCTGTCCGTCTTCCTCGGGATCTTTAGAGCCCTCGCTCGAAGCTATTCGAAATGTCGTCCGGCTCTTCTGCTCCCTGCAGTTCTGGGAGTTCTTCCGCCTCAAACCCCCAGGTCCCTCGTTCTGTAGATGAACCCACGTCTGGGGCTGGGCTCCGGCTGATTTTTGCACCGGGCGCTGTTCCATGTTCCCTGACTCCGGAGGAACTCCTTCTGATAAGGGTTCAGTATGGAGTTCCTCCGGAGTATGACCTGGAGCTGCCTAGTCCCTCTGACTGGGCTAGCACTCCCCCGCCCGGTCGTTTTTGCCTGTATCAGGAGGCATTCCGTGCCGGACTCTGGCTTCCGCTTCCATCCTTTGTTGTCGCCCTCTTCCGTTTCTTAGACATCTCCTTGGCTTCTGTGGCCCCGAATTCTTTTAGGTTTTTGATAGGATTTCTCTCCCTTTGCCACGTAGTCGTGGTCCAACCGTCCCTCTCCCTGTTTAGGCACTTCTATACTTTCAAGCGCCATCCTTCGGCGAAGGACTGGTGGTACTTCTCCCCTCAGTTCGGCAAGAAGGGGCTGCTGAAAGGTGCCCCTTCTTCAATCCACAATTGGAAGAAAAAATACCTCTTCATCCACTGCCCGACCCTGAGGCTGGGCCTGCCCCCTTGGGGCTCTCTGAGAGATTCTATCCGTCGGGCCCCCAGCCTGGGGGAGGATGACCTCCAGGCTGCCCGGAAGCTTCTTGCCTATTCTACTCCTTCCCTTCCCAATCTTCTGAGGGAGCAGTTTCTATTCAACATTGGCCTGAGCCCCCAGGATCCTGCGAGTACTTCATCTTTTCCTCTATCTTCTTTTCTTCTGCCCTTCTTCTTTTCTTTCTCTTTTTTCACTTTTCTTCCTTCTCTCTCTTTTTCTCCTCTCCTCTCTTTTTTTTTTTTTTTTTTTACCCCATTGTTGATTTCTGACTCTTGATTGATTGGTCTACTTCCCTCTTCTTTTTTTTTTTTAAGGAATGGACGTCGAAGCAGTGCGGATGCTTGCCAGGGGCCTCAGGGCCCACAAAAGAAAGGGTGCCGCGACCTCCGGATCGGCGAAGAGGGCCAAGGCGGAGGAGTCGAGCTTGGCCGCACCCGTCCAGGCGGCTCCAGCGATTGACATTCCCTCAGATGTCGAGGCAACGGCTCTCCGGACCTCCTCGAGGAGTCCGCCGACTGGGGCCCCCGTTTCGTGAGTCCGCTCCACGGAGGCACCCGTAGCCGAGAGGGGGAAGAGAAGGAAGTCGGTGGCCCGCAGGGTGAGTAACCGTCGAACTGCTACTGATGAGTCCCTCTGCTCCGAAGAGGGGTCGGAGAATCCCTTAAATGATAGGGACTTGATCAGGCGGTTGATCGACGACTGCATTCTGCCCGACGTCGTCGAGAGGATCGACCGTGTCGATCCTGAGCAGCGGGTCTGGGACTCTTTAGGGTCCTTCCTTGAGGTAAGCAAATCTTCATTTACCTGGCTATTCGGCCCTTGTTCTGATCCCCTAGCCGCCCTTACAGATTGGGCACCAGCTCCTCGCCAATATCGAGGCGACGAACCGTGCGAGAAGGGACATCGTCCAGGTGGAGGAGCGCTGTCGGGCCGAGGTTGCTCGCCTCCAAGAAAAGATGGCCGAAGTAGTCGCCCTCCAAGAAGCCTTGGAAAGAGAGAAACAAGCCCGGGAGGAGGAGAGGCAGACCTTGGAGGAGTCAGCGAGAAAGGTGGAGGCCGAGGTCGCCAACTTGGCTGAGCAGATTCCAGTCCTGGTCTCGGAGGTCAGAGTCCTTGCGGTAGAGGAATTCAAGACCTCCGCGGAGATGAGGGACTTGAATGTCCAATTCGGCCAGGAGGCGTTCATTAAGGGGTTCGAGCTCTGCCAAGAGAAGGTAGCCAGAAAATTTTCGGAGCTCGACCTCGGCTTCCTAGTTGAGGAATCCGAAGATGAGGCCGGTCCCTCGCCCGCTACCACTGCTATCGCAGCCCCCTTGCCGGGGACGTCGAGTTCTCCAACCTCGGCCCCTGAGGTCTGAGACCTCCGATCTTGTAGTTTTATTTTATCGCAATTTTTCTTTTCTTTTTTATCTTCAAGAATCGTCCAATCAATAAAGTTAAATTTCTTGTCGTGGGTGGCTTCTCCTTCCTCTCCTTCTTCTCTCTGCTTGATATTGATGAGTCATGTTTTGACGCTTTTGCCTTTCGATGGTAGTGTCCTGCAGAAGCACTTCCCCTGCCCCTGGGGTTCCCGCTAAAGTCGACGATCCAGCGGCTGAAGAAGGAAGTCCTTCACTTGACAAAGAAGTCAAAGAAGATGGAAGGCGAGCTTCGCAGATTGAGAGAAGGTCATTCTGAAGCCACCACGGAGGCCACCCACTTTCGAAATCTCCATGCGAAGGGGATCATGGAGTATAGCCGGAGGAAGGCGGATTTCGTGAAGGAGCTCACGGAATGCAAGAAGAGCGCCAGCGATCGAATTTGGGCTCAAGCTGCCAAGATTAGCGCCCTCAAGGTGGAACTATCGGCTGCGAAGGAGAAGATCGACCAGCTGGAAGGGAGTTCATCCCGGCTCTTGGCCCGGGCCGACGGCGACCGGGAGTGGTCGAAGAGGGTCTCCGCCCTTCAGCAGTAGCTTCAAGATGCTGAGATGAGCTACGACGTGCACCGGGCTGGTTGGCGCAGGCAGGTGGATAAATATAAAGGGAGACTCAGGATGGCGACCGACGAAGTCCCCGTCTTCAGAGGCAGCTGGCTGACAGGGCTCAGCTTACCTCCGCTCGAGATTCTGATGAGCTCCAGTCCTTAAGAGGAACCATTGAAGGGATTTTCGTTGCCCTCAGAGAAAAGATGGCTGAGCTGCAACAACTGAAGATCCAGCTGGCATACGAGCAGCGGGCCGTCACGGATGCGGAGGCAGAATCTGAGGTCCTGAGAAAGAGGCATTGAGAGGCGGAGACCGAGAGCAAGCGACTTCGTCGGGTGCTCCAGGATGCGCTGCAGAGAAGGAGAGAGCTAGAAGAAGAAATTGAGAATCTAAGGCAGTCCTGGATGAGGGGTGGAGCAGATAATTCTAGGTCGGAGGGAGCAGAGCTTCCCTAGGGCTCTTTTCGTCCTTCTGTCTTTACATGTATATACTTTCCCTTTTGTTGTTTCGTCCCGCTTTTGTCGTTTTGCTTTTCTTTCCTCGGCCTTCCGGGCTTTGTAGTGTGTATTTCGAAAATGGAATGAAAAGGGCATTTTGTGTTACTTCGTCCGCGCGTTGTATTAAATTGTCGTCCGCAGAACTTTTCTTGTCGTTCGACTTGTCTGATGTTGACGTCGTTGGGAGGCGCCCAGTCGTCGATACGTTGGCTTGCCTTCCTCGTCGTTTGTGGCCGTAAGCTCGAGCTTGGCGGTCCGAACTCTGTGTTACTTTGGGGACGTCGCTGTCTTCCTGACTTGTGTCGAGGGTCTTCTTAGAGGTCGGGGGTGTTTGGTAGGAACTCCCCATCTTTGTTGAGACGAGGTTCTTCAGGTCTTTGGTGTGGTTCATCCTTCATCTATTTTCGTCGTCGCTCGTCGCTCTTCCTCTTTAATTTCCCTCCTCTTGCTTTTGCGGGGTTGCACAGGAGTGTGGAGGTGCCGCTGAGGGGCCTTGTCCCTTCATCCGATCTTGTCGGGCGGTCGGGTTTCGTCACCATCAGGATGAGGTTCTCCTCCCGTTCCCGTGGGGGCACGTAAGGACCATCACCAGGGTCTCTCCCCCCAATCCGATCTAAAAGAACCGAACCTTCGACTTTGCTTATAGCTGTGGGGGCACGTTAGGGTGCTGTAGGGCCTCTCTCCCCATCCGGTCTATAAGAACCGGGCCTTTGACTTTTCTCATGTCAAGACGAGGTTCTCCTCCTGTTCCTGACATGGCTGTGGGGGCACGTTAGGGCATTGTAAGGCCTCTCCCCCCATCCGATCTAAAGGAACCGGGCCTTCAACTTTGCTCATGCTAGGACGAGGTTCTCCTCCTGTTCCTGGCATGGCTGTGGGGGCACGTTAGGGCGTTGTAAGGCCTCTCCCCCCATCCGGTCTAAAAGAACCAGGACTTTGACTTTGCTCATGTCAGGGCGAGGTTCTCCTCCTGTTCCTGACATGGCTGTGGGGGCATGTTAGGGTGTTGTAAGGCCTCTCCCCCCATCCGGTCTAAAGGAATTGGGCCTTCGACTTTGCTCATGCCAGGATGAGGTTCTCCTCCTGTTCCTGGCATGGCTGTGGGGGCACGTTAGGGCGTTGTAAGGCCTCTACCCCCATCCGATCTCGAGATAATCGGACTTTCATTTTAGGTATGTTAGGATGAGGTTCTCCCCCCATTCCTAGCATAACTTTGCTTTAGGCATTTGAAGGGGTTATACCCAGTCATGACAAATCCATGCCAAATGGGAAGAGCATGTCAAGTAGAAAAGAATTTAGATTCAAGGAGAAATCGTAAGCGATACATTTACAGGTTTCCCGGGTCCTACGGTTGTGGGAGGTCTGCTCCTCCTTGAGGCCCTCCGATGATAGAGTCGATGGTCCTGATGGGAGGCCGATCTCCGGGCTGCTCCTCCCTTCTTGGTGGTTCAGGTTGCGGCAGGGCCCTTGGCCGATCTCCTCTACCCTCAGGCCGGCGTCGGATGAACCTATCGAGTCGATCTCGTCGATGAGCTCCTCGATCTTGTCTCGGAGCTGGATGCACTCCTCCGTGTCGTGATCGTGGTCGCGGTGGTAGAGACAGAACTTGTTGGGATTGCACTTCTCGAGGTGTGTACGCATCCTCTCTGTCCGGATGTACTGATGCCTGCGGCTGCTGCTGCTGCATAGCCTGCACAGCTTCTATGAGGCCTCTGACCTGCTGTGCCAGCAGGTCAAACTGCTTCGCGTCGACCGCCGTCGTCATCGGAGGAGGTTGAGAAACAGGAGGGGAGGCCAGAGCCTAAGATCTGACTGCGGAGGCCGTGGACCGTCGTGTGGATGCCTTGCGGGGAGGCATCAAGCAAGGACCAAGTGGAGAAAGGAGGGGGGAGGGGACGTCGGAAGAGATGCCCAGGGGCGGTCCCGTTGAGCGCTCCTTTAAGAACAAGGATACTGCGAAGACACAGTCTCCTTCCTCTAGCGCCAATCCTGTTGGTGCAAAAATTCGCTTACGCCGGAGAAGCTGGAGTTGAGGGAGTCGCGGTCGCCACCGGGACCTGCAAAAGAAGTCTAAACCGGAGGTGGGGTTGCTCCGGCAAGACCCTCCGACGCTCAAGTCAGTTCTCTGCCTCAACAAGAATGGAGTGCTCGAATGGAAATTTTAGCAGAGTTTTTAGGTAAAAACTAGAGCTTATAGAATAACGTATCTGGGGTCCCTCCTTTTTATAGGCGGAGGACTTAAAGACTGATAGCGACATTCATAACTGTCTGGTAGTGGGCCGCTCACAGTCAGGAGGAATTTGTTGTGAGGAGTAGTGGAGTGGACCCGTGGCCCTCACTGTAGCGCGCCACGTGGAGTCTGTCGCAGGGAGTGGAGTGGCGTCCATTGTCGCGACTTGCCAGAGGATGGAAAAATCATGCAGTATCCATTACAGAAGGTGGAGCAGGATCGTGGGCATCATAGCGGTCTGCCAGAGAATAGTGGAGCCGTGCGGGATCCATCGCAGGAGGTGGAGTAGAGTCATGGCCGTCATAGCGGTCTGTCAGGGAATGATGGAGCTGTGCGGGGTCCGCCGTAAGGAGTGGAGCAGTGGTGTCCGTTACTGTGGCTTGTCAGGGGATCCAGACTTGTTGGCCGAAGTTCGATCGGAGTCGGTAGTGAGGTCCGGCACCCGTAGGAGTTTGGATGAGGTCTTCCCGCAGCCGGAATAGAAGATGGAGTCTGACTCTCGTAAAAGTCCGGGCGCAGTCTTCTTGCAGTTGCGGGTCGTAGGCGGAGTTCGGCTCCCGTAAGAGTCCGGGCGGAGTCTTCCTGCAGTCAAAATAAAAATGAAGTCCAGCTCTCGTGGGAGTCCGGGCGGAGTCTTCCTTGCTGTAGAAACTGAGGACGGAGCCCGGCTCCCGTAGGAGTCCGGGCGGAGTCTTCCTTGCTGTAGAAATTATGGACGGAGCCCGGCTCCTGTAGGAGTCCGGGAGGAGTCTTCCTTGCTGTAGAAGTCATGGATGGAGCCCGGCTCCCGTAGGAGTCCGGGCGTAGTCTTCTTTGCTGCAGAAACTGTGGACGGAGCCCGGCTCCCGTAGGAGTCCGGGCAGAGTCTTCCTTGCTGTAGAAGTCATGAACGGAGCCTGACTCCCGTAGGAGTCCGGGCGGAGTCTTCCTTGCGGTAGAAACTGTGGATGGAGCCCGGCTCCCGTAGGAGTCCGGGCGGAATCTTCCTTGCGGTTGAAGTCATGGGCGGAGCCCGGTTCTCGTAGGAGTCCGGGCGGAGTCCCCCTTGCGGTTGAAGTCGTGGGCGGAGCCCGGCTCCCGTAGGAGTCCGGGCGGAGTCCCCCTTGCGGTTGAAGTCGTGGGCGGAGCCCGGCTCCCGTAGGAGTTCGGGCGGAGTCTTCCTTGCTGTAGAAATTGTGAACGGAGCCCGGCTCCCGTAGGAGTCCGGGCGGAGTCTTCCTTGCTGTAGAAGTCGTGAACGGAGCCCGACTCTCGTAGGAGTCCGGGCGGAGTCTTTTTTGCGGTAGAAACTGTGGACGGAGCCCGGTTCCCGTAGGAGTCCGGGCAGAGTCTTCCTTGCGGTTGAAGTCGTGGGAGGAGCCCGACTCCCGTAGGAGTCCGGGCGGAGTCCCCCTTGCGGTTGAAGTCATGGGCGGAGCCCGACTCCCGTAGGAGTCCGGGCGGAGTCTTCCTTGCTGTAGAAATTGTGAACGGAGCTCGGCTCCCGTAGGAGTCCGGGCAGAGTCTTCCTTGTGGTAGAAAGTATGGACGGAGCCCGGCTCCCGTAGGAGTCCGGGAGGAGTCTTCCTTGCAGTTGAAGTCGTGGGCGGAGCCCGGCTCCCGTAAGAGTCCAGGCGGAGTCCCCCTTGAATTAAAGTCAGGTGCGAAGTCTGGCTCCCGTAGGAGTCCGGACGGAGCTTACCGGTAGTTGAAGTCATGGGCAGAGCCCAGCTCCCGTAGGAGTCCGGGCAGAGTCCCCTTGCGGTTGAAGTCATGGGCGGAGCCCGGCTCCCGTAGGAGTCCGGACGGAGTCTTCCTTGCTGTAGAAATTGTGAACGGAGCCCGGCTCCCGTAGGAGTCCGAGCGGAGTCTTCCTTGCGGTAGAAACTATGGACGGAGCCCGGCTCCCGTAGGAGTCCGGGCGGAGTCTTCCTTGCGGTTGAAGTCGTGGGCGGAGCCCGGCTCCCGTAGGAGTTCGGGCGGAGTCCCCCTTGCAGTTGAAGTCATGGGCGGAGCCCGGCTCCCGTAGGAGTTCGGGCGGAGTCTTCCTTGCTGTAGAAATTGTGAACGGAGCCTGGCTCCCGTAGGAGTTCGGGTGGAGTCTTCCTTGCGGTAGAAACTGTGGACGGAGTCCGACTCCCGTAGGAGTCCGGGCGGAGTCTTCCTTGCAGTTGAAGTCGTGGGCGGAGCCCGGCACCCGAAGGAGTCCGGGCAGAGTCCCCCTTGAATTAAAGTCAGGTGCGAAGTCCGGCTCCCATAGGAGTCCGGATGGAGCTTATCGGCAGTTGAAGTCGTGGGCGGAGCCCGGCTCCCGTAGGAGTCCGGGCGGAGTCCCCCTTGCGGTTGAAGTCATGGGTGGAGCCCGGCTCCCGTAGGAGTCCGGGCGGAGTCTTCCTTGCTGTAGAAATTATGAACGGAGCCCGGCTCCCGTAGGAGTCCGGGCGGAGTCTTCCTTGCGGTAGAAACTGTGGACGGAGTCCGGCTCCCGTAGGAGTCCGGGCGGTGTCTTCCTTGCAGTTGAAGTCATGGGCGGAGCCCGGCTCCCGTAGGAGTCCGGGCGGAGTCCCCCTGCAATTAAAGTCAGGTGCGAAGTCCGGCTCCCGTAGGAGTCCGGACGGAGCTTACCGACAGTTGAAGTCGTGGGCAGAGCTCGGCTCCCGTAGGAGTCCGGGCGGAGTCTTCCTTGCGGTAGAAACTTTGGACGGAGCCCAGCTCCCGTAGGAGTCCGGGCGGAGTCTTCCTTGCGGTTGAAGTCGTGGGCGGAGCCCGGCTCCCGTAGGAGTCCGGGCGGAGTCCCCCTTGCGGTTGAAGTCATGGGCGGAGCCCGCAATGGTTAATCCCGCTGAGAACTTCGGCCGTGGGTATTTTATACCCAACAGTTATCATGAATCCAATAGATTTCTCTAAACTGAATGATACTTCATAAGCTCAATTATTAATTTTAGACCTAATCTCTTTGTTGTGTGACCCCATAGGTTCAATTCTATCTGCTAGTGAGATATACAATGTTCTTTATCATTATATCATTAAAACTTTTTTCAATGGATCAAAATAATTTTACTCTAACTCAGCAAGGATTATCGATCTAGAACAATCCTAGTGAGCTCTCACAATCCACCAGTTGAAGAAATCAGATCTAGGGTTTCAGGGTTAGAACTTGAAACTTTTCCAAGATCAGGCAGTGGAAGACTAAAATAAATCAAAATTTATCTTATAAAATTAGAGAATCCCTAGATCTAAGATCCTATTACATGATTATTTCATGGTATTAAATCAGAACTTAAAATATAAAGAGCAAGAACAACTTGTTGATCATATCAACATGTTTCTATACTACATCTAATGTATGTAAAATATAATAGATCAGACCTATTACCTTGCAAGTTAGATATTCTAACTTTATTGATCTAGGCTTGAGGATGATGTTGCAAGCTGCACATACATCCAACCTCTAGGAGTGATCCACACGAGCCCACGAATCACGATCAGAAGTCCTGCTCCAAGAAATCAGCACAGTATGCTAGTACTGCGCTGATCCTTCTTTGATGGTCGATCAGATGCCTCCTTCTTCTTGATTAGAACTCTTTCAAAGATGAGAAGTAGGAGAAGGAGTTTTAGATATGAGACACTCTCAGAAAACTCAAGATGGAGGAAGGAAAGAGGTGAATACAGCAACCCTAGAAGAAGACCCTCTTTTTCTTCTCTTTTCTCTCACCTAGACACCTAGTCTTGTGTCTATTGTATCTCCACATCCCAATCTTTCTTCTCCCTGATTTTTGTATGCCCCAAAGGTCTCTCTTTTCTCTATTTTTTCAAAAAATTTCATAAAAGAATTCATTTTAAATAGAGAGATATGATAGAGTCCTTGTCTAGGTCAAATATCTAGTCAAGGATTATCCAAACATGGCAAGACAAGGGGTGCCCAACTCTTGGGTGCCCCATCTTTCTTTTTGTGCATAGACCACCAGCAAAGGAGGCATATTATGTGCCATAAAAGTCATAAAAATCTCAAAAAAAATCTACATAAAATCAGTGCCATAAGGAAAGAGTTTTGGTTTCCTAAAACTCTATCTCATAGAACTTGAAATCCAAACTAATTCCTACTTTAACTTAATCTACAACCACTTTTCATATAATAGAGAAAGAGAGGAAAGTTTTGGATGTGTGTGAAGACCTGGGAGAAAAGTTTTGTCACACAAAATAAGAGAGAGTGGGCATGGGATAAGAGAGAGTGGGCGTGGGGGCTAAATTGGCGCAAGGTGGAATCCTAGTCTTACTAGGATTCAATCTATATCTTGTTCCAATCTGATTTTTCAAATCAAATCAAACCAAAACTAAATTAACATAATTAAAATAGATCTTAATCCAATTAAGAACTTAATTTAATCAGATTATATTTAAATATGATTTAATTTTCTAATCAAATTAGAAATTAGGTTGATCAAAGTCTTAATTGGACTAGGACTAGTTTTTCTTTGCATTTGGCTTATCCAATAAATCAATTGGACTTGATCCAATTATGCTCAAACTAAATCTAATTAAATTATATTCAATTAGACTTAATCTCAGCCTATTGGCTTAATCAAATTAAGCCAATTGACAATCGAATTACTAATCGATCCTCCTGCAACACTCGCACTAGGTTAAATGTCAATCGTATTGATCGTTTGACCCTAGAATGATTTTTAATCGTTGATCAACCATCCAATCGGATCATGAACTCTAATGTATGTGACCTCATAGATCTGAATATAAATTGATAGCATAGAAATAAATTTTTGTACCAATGAAAGTGACCATCTAGCAATGGTACCCGATGGCCGGATAGGTCGAATGTGTAGAACAACATCTATAGAACTCATGCGGATATAGTTTCAATATAATTCATCCCCTTGACCAAAATGCTCATAGGATACCTCAAAGTTTAACTGTCAACTCTGATCAGGTTGTCCACATTGTATTTCAAAATATCGAATCCATCTGTTGGATTTTTCTAGCCAAGATTTTGCTAAATTGAAATACAGCGACTCATTCTTCTCCAACTCTTGGAGTGGTCAATCCCATCTCGATCACACTCTAACTTCACAAGTACTTGACTATGCCTAGAAGCCTTCCATCACTGAATTAAAAATTTAGTTAGTCTAGTACTAAAGCATAGT
This sequence comes from Elaeis guineensis, assembly GCF_000442705.2. Classification (NCBI taxonomy): domain Eukaryota; kingdom Viridiplantae; phylum Streptophyta; class Magnoliopsida; order Arecales; family Arecaceae; genus Elaeis; species Elaeis guineensis. Next base: position 94,111,342 of record NC_025998.2, on the reverse strand, counting down.
GAGTTACTGGCAAGTCACTGAGGCGACATCAGGTTTAAGGGATACTTATACCTATATCTCATCAGAGATATTCTCGATAGCAGAATGCTCTGGAGTTGGTCACATTCAAAGATAATGTACCCTTACATCTCACCTGTATGTCATACCAGTATCTCCACACTCCTTGGTTAAGAGGACAACCAACCCATATGATCTATAGCGACCTATGCTCGATAAAAACTGTCGTCCTTATTAACAGCCTATCATTTGGTCATGAACAATTTTAAGGACTAATCGATAAATCCTTTCTTCATCGAACCTAAATAGTTTTAAGGACTTCATCACAATAATGAAGTTCATTAGAAGATGAAAACTTGTAATGAAAATATCAAAAATAGATTTTATTTACTAACAAATCAATTACAATACAAGGTTGCTCAACTATCAACAGCTTGACAATTGGCTTTTGGGACATATTTTTCAACAACTCCCATTTATCCTAAAGCCACTCGGCATAGTATCTAATACCCATCTTCGACTTGTGGTTGTCGAACTCCTTTATTGCCAGGGCTTTAGTGAAGGGATCAATCAGGTTCTCCTTTTCGTTGATCTTTTGAAGGTTGACATCACCTCGATCCATGATCTCCCAGACCAGGTGGAAGCGGTGCAAAATGTGCATCGTCCGCTAGTGCGCTTTGGGTTCCTTCACCTGAGCTATGGCACCAGTACTGTTGCAGTAGAGCAGAACCAGACCATCGAGGGAGGGTGCTACTCCGAGCTTGATGATGAATTTTCTCAGCCACACTGCTTTCTTCGCGGCATCCAATGCTGCGATGTACTCCACCTCATAAACAGAGTCGCCACAGTATGCTGCTTGAAACTCTTCCAGCAGATGGCTCCACCATTCAGAGTAAAGATATAACCCAACACACTTCTGCTGTCATCATGGTCAGATTGAAAGCTGGAGTCTGTGAACCCCACAAGTTTCAGATCTGACTCACCATAAACCAACCATTGGTCCTTAGTATTTCTCAAATACTTAAAAATGACTTTAACCACTTTTCAGTGATTTTCTCCATGATCAGATTGGTATCTACTCACTACTTCTAGTGAGTATGCCACATCTGACCTTGTACATATCATAGCTACATGATAGATCTCACGATCGAAGCATATGGGACTCTACTCATATGCTCTCTCTCTTTAGGAGTTATCGGACAATCCTTCCTAGAGAGAAAAATTTCATGGCCTATCGGTAGATCCTTCTTAAAATTCTCCATGCTGAACCTCTTCAGCACAGTATCTTTGTACGTGGACTGGGATAATCCAAGCATCCTTTTAGATCTATCCCTATAGATCTTCATCCCTAGGATGTAGGATGCTTCACCCAAGTCCTTCATGGAGAACTGCGATGACAACCAAACTTTTATTTCCTGTAGTGCAGAGATGTCATTCTCGATTAAGAAAATATCATCCACGTACAAGACAAAGAATACCATAACTGGATCATTTGTCCATTTATAGATGCAGGGCTCTTCTCCATTCTTAACGAAGCCGTACGTTTTGATCAGCTTATCAAAATACATGTTCCAACTCTGCGAAGTTTGCTTTAATCCATAAATGGATCTCTGAAGCTTGCACACCATGGACTCATCTGTGGATGTAAACCCTCAGGTTGTATCATATATACTTTTTCGGTCAGCTCTCCATTCAGGAAAGCCATCTTTACATCAATCTGCTAGATCTTATAATTTAGATGGACAGCTATTGCAAGCATTATCCGAATGGATTTGAGCATTGCCACAGGAGAGAACATCTCGTTATAGTCAATACTATAATGTTGACGATACCCCTTGGTAACCAGATGGACTTTATAAGTCTCCACCTTTTTGTCTGCACCTCTCTTCCTTTCGAAGATGCATTTACATCCAATGGGTTTAACCCCTTCAGGTGGGTCAACCAATGTCCATACATCATTGACCTTCATGGACTTCATTTCGAATTTTATGGCTTCAAGTCATTTTTCAGAATCAGATCTCTACATTGCATCCATATAGGTGATCAGATCCTCATCATTCTCGTCGAGTTCGATGGGATCACCATCCCGAACCAAGAAACTATAGTATCTATCCGGTTGATGCGGTACTCTACCGAATTGCCTTAATAGTGCAGGTACATTGAGCTCCAGATCTGATCTAATCAAATCTGACTCAGGTTCAGCTATTGGTGTCGGTCCTTCTACCTGTTGAACTTCATCAAGTTCAACCTTTGAGGCAACAGTTCCTTCACCAAGGAACTCCTTTCCTAAAAAGGTTGTCTTAAGACCGACGAACACCTTTTGTTCATCAGCATCATAGAAAAAATATCTTTTGATCTCTTTGGGTTATCCTATGAATGTGCATTTGTCAGATCTAGGTCTGAGTTTATCTGTAACTAACCATTTGACATAGGTCGGGCACCCCCAGACCCAAAGGTGTGAAAGTGCTGGCTTATGCCCTGTTCATATCTCATATGGAGTCTTAATTACAGACTTACTTGAAATCCTATTTAATAGATAACAGGCCGATTCGAGTGCATATCTCCAGAAGGATATCGGCAAGCTAATAAAATCCATCATGGATCAGATCATGTCTAACAGAGTCTGATTTCTCCTTTCAGATACACCATTATGCTGTGGTGTTTCTGAAGGAGTCTATTGGGAGAGAATCTCATTCTCTCCTAAATATATGAGAAACTCACCAGAAAGATATTCTCCTCCTCGATCAGATTGAAGAGTTTTAATATTGTTGGTGCAGAATTCCATCGAAGTCAGAGAAGCTGGAGCTGGGATGACCGTGGCCACCGTCGGGACCTACAAAGAAAGTCTAAATCGGAGTTGGGGGTGCTCCGGTAAGACCCTCCGACGCTCAAGTCAGTACTCTGCTTCAACAGAAATAGAGTGCTCGAGCAAAAATTTTGGCAGAGTTTCGAGATAGAGTTACTAGCTTAGAGAAGAACGTGTTTGGGGGTTCCTTATTTATAGACGGAGGGTGTAACTGACCGACCGCGACGTCTGTAACCGTCTGGTAGTGGATCGCTCAGAGCCGCATGGAGTTTGTTACGGAGAGTAGTGGCGTCAGGGGTCGTTCATGGCCACGTGGAGCTTGTTGTGGAGAGTGGAGTGGTGTCTGTTGTCGGGACTTGCCAGAGAGTGGTGGAGCTGCATGAAATCTGTTGCAGGGAGTGGAGCAGGAGGGCGGCTCTTGTCGCGACTCGTCAGAGAGTGGTGGAGCTGCATGGTATCCGTTGCAGGGAGTGGAGCGAAGGGTGGCTCTTGTCGTGACTTGTCAGAGAACTCAGATCCGTCGACTGGAGCTCGACTGGGACATCTGATGGAGTGGAATGGCTCTCTATCGTTGGTCTGGGAGAAGCTCGGATGTCCCCGAAGCTGCTGACGAGTCTACTGTTGTCGGGTAGCTTAGGCGCTGATACTACAGGTGGGAGTCACCTGCTGCAGAAGCTCGGATAGAGACTTTCTGTTAGTGAAGCTCGATAGGAATCCGATTGCTAGAGAAGTCTGTCTGGGATTCGCCCGATGTGAAAACTTGCCTGAAGATGATCCGTTGGGGAAGTTTGGTTTTATGAAGGATCTGGTGGAGGGTCGACCGGTGATGGACTTCGGATGGCGTTGGGGAGGTTCGACAGACATCGGAGGTGATCGATCATTGTAGGAATCCAGCTGCTGGAGCTCGATCGTCGTAGAAGCTCATCCAATATCCAACCGCTATGGAAGTTCGGTCGAAGTCTGGTTCTTGCAGAAGGCTGAAAGGAGACCGCTTATTGTAGAAGCTCGATCGAAGGTTAGTTGTCGTGGGAGCTCGGAGTAGCGACTTGGCCGATGAGTCCTGTCCCATTGTAGAAGCTCGATCGAAGATCGGTTGTCGCGAGACCCGAAGTAGGGATTCGAGGTAGGCCGTCCGCTGTAAGGGTTCGGAGTAGACTGCTCGCAACAGGAGTTCGGGGCAGACCACTCATAGTGAAAGTTCGGAGTAGGCCGCTCGCAGTAGAAGTTCGGCTATCGCAGGAGCTCGGCTGGAATCCTGAAGATGGTCGACCGTCGTAGAAACATGGAAGGAGCCTGGTTACTATAGAAATCTCATTGTCGGGGAAGCTCGAATGTTGACGAAGCCCGAAAGAAGTTCGAAGGTAGTCAATTGCTGTAGAAGGATGGCTAACAGCGAGGCTCAGAGGGCCTTTGGGGTGGCCCGATGGGTGAACACTGAGGCCCGTCGTCGAAGAAGTCCGGACAGCCGAGGGAGTTCGGAGAGGCGTCACGTACAAGGTCAGGAGCCAGAGGAGCCCCGAAGGATCAGTCCTCTACAGACTTCGACCGGGGGGCACTTTATACCCAACACCAATCCCCCTACTTCCGAGTTCGGATTTCGAACGAAGGAAGTACGGAGAATTTCTCACGACTGAAGATGCTCTCCTTGATTTTCGTACTCAACGGTCGTCAGATATTTTTGATGCTCGGTACGCTGGTACTGGAGCCTTTTCAGAAAAGGCTTCTCCTTTTTGGGATTCCAGCTGGAACGCAGTCTCAGGTACGGTGCCATAATGGTTTTACTAATTGTCGGCCACCTCTAGCCGCTTGCCATGGTGAGTGGGCCATGCAGCGGTCGTGGACTGGTCTGAGGAGTCTTGCAGTCATTATTGCACCGGCTCTCATTGCTTATTTAAACCTGCCTCCCCCCTTTTGGGATCTCACTTTGTACGGGAGCTTCTTCAGTCTTCCCTTCCTTGCCTTAGGCATTCGTCGAGTCATCCTCATCTCTGTACCCTCGCATTCCTCAGACCAGCTTGGGTTAGCCTCCAAGCTTTCTCTGCTTCCGCGGCCCCATTTGTAGATGGCACTGGCCTTCCTTCGTTGCCGATATAGGCATGGATGCGGCTCTGATGTTAGCCCAGAGCCTGAAAGTCCACGAGTGGAAAGACGCTGCAACTTTTGGGTTGGCGAAGAAGGTAAAGGTAGAAGAGACAGATCTGGCCATGTTTCGCCATGACGGCCCAAAGCCCGTGCTTATGCCACATCTTCGACTGCGAGGGTTTCCTGGTGTGCATCACCGTGAGGAGAAACCTGACCTCAGGAAGTAGGTCATGCCCGCCATCACTATGAGGGGGAACTTGACCTCAGAAAGAAGGTCATGCCCACCGTCATCGTGAGGTAGCGAAAGCCATGGCGCGGCAAAGACGGCATCTACATGTACTTCGAAGATAATGCTAGAGTAATCGCCGATCATGCCCGTCGTCATCATGGCATCTACGTGTACTTCGAAGATAATGCTAGAGTAATCGCCGATCATGCCCGCTGTCATCATGGCATCTATGTGTACTTCGAAGATAATGCTAGAGTAATCGCCGATCCGAGAGGGGGACTGGAAGAAGAAGCCAAGTACTTGAAGTAATTCTCGACGATAGCTGGAACCGGGAGTTCGAAGTCTGATGGAGCCGAGCTTCCTTAGAGCTATTTATTTTGTATATGTGTTTTTGTTATTTTTTTTTTAAGGCTTTGTAGCATGCACTTTGCCAATGGAATGAGAAGAGAATCTTCCGTTACCTCGTTCCCCCCCTTCTTTTTTGGGCCTTCGAGGCTTTGCAATGTACACTTCACCAATGGAATGAGAATGAAATTGCTTATTACCTCACCCATTCTGGTATTAATCGGTTATTTACCGGACTCCTTTTGGCCTTCGTCGTGTTTGATGCCAACGCTATTTGGGGGTTCCCGATCGTTGCAGTGTCGATTTGCCCTTTGGTTTATGACCGTAGGTTCTTTCGAGGCCATTTGAGTTTGACGCTTTCTCCCGGTGTCCGAGCTCGGGGGTCCGAACTTCTCGTTACCTTGAAGAGGTCGATTTATCCTCGGCCCATGTTAGGTTCCCTCTTAGCGGCTGGGACGAAGTTCTTTATGTCTTTGATGCAGTTTGTTCTTATCTATCGCAGAAGTAGTTCGTCGGCCTTTCTCTTTTATCTTCCCCTTTCCTTTTCATGTTTGAGTGAGGGTTTTTCCCCCTACTCTTAACGAGGTCATGAAGGCGTAGAGGTATCGTTGAGGAAGGTCTCCTCCCTGTCAATCAACCCAACCTTTGTTTGCGTCGGGATGGGATCTTCCTCGTGTTCTCGACAGTCAGATTCAGCTCGTGTTAGGATGAGGTTCTCTTTCTGTTCCTAGCAAGGCTGTGGGGGCACATCAGGGCCGTTGTGAGGGCCTCTCCCCCCATCTGATCTTTTAGAAAATCGGCCCTTCGACTTTGCTGATGTTAGGATGAGGTTCTCCTCCTGTTCCTAACATGGCTATGGGGGCACATAAGGGCCGTTGTGAGAGCCTCTCCCCCAGTCCGATCTTTAGAAAACTGGATCTTCGACTTTGCTCATGTTAGGACGAGGTTCTCCTCCTATTCCTAACAAGGCTGTGGGGGCACATAAGGGCCATTGTGAGGGCCTCTCCCCCCATCCGATCTTTAGAAAACTGAATCCTTGACTTTGCTCATGTTAGGATGAGGTTCTCCTCCTGTTCCTAACAAGGCTGTGGGGGCACATAAGGGCCATTGTGAGGGCCTCTTCCCCCATCTGGTCTTTAGAAAATCGGACCTTCGACTTTGCTCATGGAAGGACGAGGTTCTCCTCCTGTTCCTAACAAGGCTGTGGGGGCACATAAGGGCCGTTGTGAGGGCCTCTCCCCCCATCCGATCTTTAGGAAATCGGACCTTCGACTTTGTTCATGTTAGGACGAGGTTCTCCTCCTGTTCCTAACAAGGCTGTGGGGGCACATAAGGGCCGTTGTGAGGGCCTCTCCTCCCATCCTATCTTTAGAAAATTGGGCCTTCGACTTTGCTCATGTTAGGACGAGGTTCTCCTCCTGTTCCTAACAAACTTAACTCCGATTGCATGGGAGAGTTTTTCCCCATCGTTATAAACTCATGCTAAAAGAAAAATATGCGAATATGAAACTTTTATTTAAGGCGAAGCTATTGGTAATACATTCGTAGGTTTTTCAAGTTCCACGATCGCGGGAGCTCTGCTCCTCCAAGCTCTTTTAAATAGTATGTTTCGGACCGGACTACCTCCTTGACTTCATACGGGCCTTCTCAGTTTGGGGCAAGTTTCTCCTGATTCTGAGGTTGTGAGACAGCGGCTTGCCGTAACAGCAGGTCTCTCGCTCTGAAGACTTTGCTTTTGACCCAGAAGTTATGGTAGCGGGCTACTTTCTATTTGTAGGCCGCCATCCGAGCTCAAGCCGTCTCCCACTTTTCTTCTAACAAGTTGAGGTTGGCCTTGAGATCCTGTGGGTTGTACTGTTCGTCGAATGCCACGACTCGTGCTGACGAAAGCTTGAGTTCTATTGGGATCACGGTCTCTGTCCCGAAAGCTAAGGCAAAGGGGGTCTCCCCTGTGGGCAATCTCTGAGTAGTCCGATATGCCCACAACACATGATAGAGCTCGTCAGTCCAAGCTCCCTTTGCTTTTTCAAGTCTCGCTTTGATGCCCTGCAATAGAGTCCGATTGGTTACCTCGGCCTCACCATTTGCCTGAGGATGGGCCACCGAAGTGAAGTTGTGGAAGATGTTTAGGTCCTCACAAAATTCAGCAAACTTTGCTCCAGCAAATTGTTGCCCATTATCAGTGATGAGGGTTCTGGGCAAGCCAAACCTGCAGACAATTGACTTCCAGACGAAGTCCCGCACTTTGGCTTCCGTGATTTTTGCCAGGGGTTCAGCTTCGACCCACTTGGTGAAATAGTCTATTGCCACCAGGAGAAACTTTCGCTGCCCTGATGCCATGGGAAAGGGTCCGTGGATATCCATCCCCCACTGCACGAACGACCACGAGGCACTCAACGGTGCCAGTTCAGAGGTAGGTTGCCTTTGTATATTGGCATATCTCTGACACCGGTCACATCTTCGGACATATTCGACGGAGTCATGGTACATGGTAGGCCAATAGTAACCTTGTCAGAGCAGCTTATGGGATAAAGACCTGGCCCCCATGTGACTTCCACAGACTCCCTCATGTACCTCCCTCAAGGCGAAATCAGCTTCAGAAGGCCGGAGACATTTCAAGAGGGGCAAGGAGTACGACCTTTTGTATAGCTTGCCTTCGTAGAGGATATATCGGGAGGCCTGGTTCTTAAGCTTCCAAGCCTCTTTTGCATCAGGAGGAAGAACCCCGTCCTTGAGGTATGTAACTAGTGGGTCGACCCAACTGGGTTCGTAGCTGACCTCCATCACAGACTGTGATTCTTCCATGCTTGGGTGCTTCAGAACCTCGAAGAAGACTTCTTTAGGCAGTTCGGTCGGAGCCAGTGTAGCCAGCTTAGAGAGAAGGTCGGCCTTGGCATTTTTCGATCTCGGGATCTGCCTGATGTCGAAGCTGTCGAAGGTAGGGATGATCTCCCTTATCCTTTCAAGATATCTAGCCATACTGTCCTCCCGAGCTTCATAATTTTTACTGACCTGTCCCACTACTAATTGAGAATCACTGTAGGCTTGAAGCCGATCTACTTCTAATTCTTTGGCAACCTTTAGTCCTGCAATCAGAGCTTCATATTCTGCGCCATTATTTGTTGTAGGGAACTCGAAGCGCAGTGCATACTCCACGACAATCCCATCTGGATTGACCAAGATCAGGCCCGCGCCTGTGCCTGACATGTTGGAGGAACCATCCATGTAGAGGGCCCAAGAACCATCAGGGAGATCGGCTCTTCCCTTGGGGAAGTTCGGCCGGAGCCTTGGATTATCGGCTTCATCTTGTCCAAGTTTGGCCTCCTCTGGGATAGTGCATTCCACCATGAAGTCCGCTAATATTTGGGCTTTGATTGCTGGCCGAGGTCGATAGTTGATGTCGAACTCCGTGAGCTCGACCGCCCATTTCGCGATTCTTCTGGAGGCATCCGCTCGATGCAGGACCACCTTGATCGGTTGGTCGGTGAGCAGCATTATGGTGTGTCTTTGAAAATAAGGTCAGAGCCTTCGAGCTGAATCAACAAGGCATAAGTTAGTTTCTTTAACTTAGTATACTTGGTTTCGGCATCTCTCAATACTCAGCTTATGTAGTAGATCGATCGTTGAATTTTCGCTTCTTCCTTAATCAGAACTGCAGCGAGGGCCACAGGGGAAACCGCTAGGTATAGGAACAATTCCTCTCCAGGCTCAGGCTTTGCCAATAATGGTGATGAGCCGAGGTAGGTCTTCAGCTCCTCGAATGCCTGCTGACATCCAATGGTCCAACAGAAGTTCTTGGGCTGCTTGAGGGTCTGAAAGAAAGGTAAGCATCACTCGGTCGATCTCGAGATGAAGCGATTTAGAGCCGCTACTTTCTCGATGAGGCGCTGAACCTCCTTTATCGACCTCGAGGCGGTCATCTCCTGCATGGCGTGAACCTTTTTCGAGTTTGCCTCGATCCCGCACCCTGATACCATGAAGCCCAAGAATTTTCTTGAGGTTACTCCAAAAGTGCATTTGGCTGGGTTCAACTTCATCTTGTATTTTCGAAGGGCGCTGAAGGTCTCCTCAAGGTCGGCGACGTGGTTCATCGAGGATCTGCTCTTTACGAGCATGTCGTCCACGTAGACCTCCATGTTGCGGCTGATCTGCTCTTTGAAGATCTTATTCACTAGCCACTGATATGTCGCCCCTGCATTTTTGGGGCCAAAAGGCATGACCCTGTAATAATAAAGGCCATGGTTAGTTATAAAAGTGATTTTTTCTTCATCCTCTGGCACCATCCTAATCTGATTGTAGTCGGAGAAGGCATCCATGAAGGTGAGAAGCTCGTGGCCCAAGGTTGCATCTACTAGTTGGTCGATTCTGGGCAGAGGGTAACTATCCTTCGGTCAGGCTTTATTCAGTTTTTTGAAGTCTATACACATCCTCCATTTGCCGTTCACCTTCTTAACCAAGACCACATTGGAAACCCAGCTCGGATAGTTGACCTCTCTGATAAACCCGGCCTTTAGGAGTTTATCAACCTCCTCGGCTATGGCCAGCTGTCTCTCTGGTGCATGACTTCAAACTTTTTCCTTTATCGACCGGTGTTTGGGATCGATGGCTAGACGGTGCTGCATAACTTCAGCATCGATCCCTGGCATGTCTGTCAGAATCCAAGCAAAAACGTCCACGTTCTTTCACAGAAAATTGATAAGCTGTGTCCGCACCTCTTTCCCCAAGTTGGAGCCGATCTTCACCATGTGTTCCTCGTTCCCATCATTCAAAGGAATTGAGACAAGATCTTCCATTGGCCCACCCCGTTCTTCTGTCAGGTCGTCGTGGGTGTCCAATCCATCAACCGGACAGGGGTCAGGCTGACCACTTCTTTGTAGAGCTATATTGTAGCAGTGCCTTGCCAGGGCTTAATCTCCCTTGACTTCTCCGACCCCCTGGTTAGTAGGAAATTTCAATTTCAGATGGTAGGTTGAAACCACAGCCCGGAGGGCGTTGAGGCCAAGTCGGCCGAGGATTGCATTGTAGGCTGACGGTGCCTTCACCATTAGGAAATCCACCAGAGCATTAGATTGTCTTGGATATCGACCTACAACTATAGTCAAAGTTATTACTCCCTCCATAGGGATAGCATCACCGGTAAACCCTACTAAAGGGGAGCCAATCAGCCCCAAACGACCGTCAGGGATGGACATTTTTGAGAAGGCATCGTAAAATAAAATATCAGTCGAGCTTCCACTATCAACAAGAATGCGGCGTACATCATAATCAGCAATATTTAAAGAAACTACAACCGCATCATTGTGGGGGAACTGGATCTCTCGGGCGTCTTCTTCAGTAAAGGTTATGGGTCCTTCAGTCATTTGCCGCTTGGGTGGCCCGATCGATCCGCTGGCCGCTCCCTTCCGGGGCTCTCCAGAGATGGTACAGACGATCTCGATTGGAAGCCGATTTCCAAATTGTTCTTCCCTCCTCGACGGCGTCGGTTGTGGTAGGATCCTTGGTCGATTCTCCCTACCTTTAGGTCGATGTCGGATGGATCTGTTGACCACTATTGTCAGAGGAGGGGGAGGGGCCTGGAAAATCGGGGGTGAGGCCAGAGCTTGAGATCTGGCCGTGGAGGCCGTGGATCGCCTAGTGGATGCTCTGCGGGGAGGCATTAGGTGAAGATCTAGTAGAAGAAGGAGAAGAGAATGTCGGAGAAGTTGATCGGAATCAGTCCCATTGAGCACTCCTTTAACAACGGATTCCATGCAGCTCCACCACTCTCTGATGAGTTGCGACAAGAGCCGCCCTCCTGCTCCACTCCCTGCAATGAATTTCATGCAGCTCCACCACTCTCTGGCAAGTCCCGACAACGGACACCACTTCACTCTCCGCAACAAGCTCCACGTGGCCCTGAACGACCCCTGACGCCACTACTCTCCGTAACAAACTCCACGCGGCCCTGAGCGGTCCACTACCAGATGGTTACAGATGTCGCGGTCGGTCAGTTACACCCTCCGTCTATAAATAAGGAATCCCCAGACATGTTCTTCTCTAAGCTGGTAACTCTATCTCGAAACTCTGCCAAAATTTTTGCTCGAGTACTCCATTTCTGTTGAAGCAAGTACTGACTTGAGCGTCGGAGGGTCTTGCCGAAGCACCCCCAACTCTGGTTTAGACTTTCTTTGCAGGTCCCGACGGCGGCTGCAGTCATCCCAGCTCCAGCTTCTCCAACTTCGATGGAATTCTGCACCAACAGATACTCTTCTCAGTTTATTTTTCTACTTCACTTCAGAATTGTTTGTACATTTCAAATGAATCTGACTTATGTTTCATCAGATAGATATATCCATATCTGGATAGATCATCCATGAAAGTGATGAAGTAGAAATATCCACCTCTAGCACTTGTGCTCATGGGCCCGCATACATCAATATGTACTAGGTCCAAGAGCTCAGTAGCTCTCTCACCTTTTTCAATAAAAGGTGACTTGGTCATTTTACCAAGAAGACAGGACTCATAGGTTGGAAGTGATTCACAATCACTGACTTCGAGGATTTTCTTTTGAGTCAACCTGTTTATCTTGTTCTTGTTTATATGACCTAGCCTACAGTGCCATAAGTAGATACCTGATACACTATCTAATCTAGGGAGCTTGCCAATAGAATAGACTACGTTAACAGGTTGTGATAATATATACACACCATTATTCAAATGTCCACAAAATATAGTAACACCATTCATAATGATATTACAAACTTATTTCTTTATTGAAATTTCATAATCATTTTTGGCCAGAAGGCCTACAGAAATAACATTTAAAAAGAAACTGGATCAGAAATGACAATCATTAAGAACAACGGTATGGGACTCAAATACAAGTTTCAAGATTCCTAATGCTAGAACTAGAACTGGTCTTCCATCTCCAACGTTCAGGAACCTCTCGCCTTGCTCGAATCTCTTACTGACCTGCAACCCCTACAACAAATTATAAGTATGGTAAGGGCTACCGGTATCCAATACCCAGTCAGTTGTATCACAAACAGAGAATTTACAAGGAGTTATCATATAAAAACCTTACCCAGCTACATCTTGCTTCTTTCTCTGTCTGTTCGGATCCAGGGAGGCAATATACTGAGGACAGTTCCTCTTTCAGTGCCCCCACTTCTTACAAAAGAAGCATTCAGCTTGACTCTTATTGGGCTTGATCTTTCTGGTCTGGCCCTGCACAGATGTCCCAGCTTAAACTTGCACCTTCTTCATTTTCTTCTTCTTGTTCTTCTTCCTTTTCTTAAAGGTTCGAGAATCAGAAGATGAACCTCCCACTAAGTTCACCGACTCCTTGTGGAGTTGGTGATCCTTCTCAAAGTTCTGAAGCAACCCCAGTAATCCGTGGTAGTTTACTTCAGGCTTTGTCATTCTATAATGAGTGAGAAATGGGAGATAAGACTTGGGCAGCGAGTTTAGTATTGCATCTCTCCCAAGCTGCTCATGCAAGGGAAAGTCGAGCTTGCTCAAATGCTCCATCAGCTCGATCATATACATTACATGATCAGTGATAGAGGCATCATCCCGTATTTTGGCATTGAAGATAGCACAACTAGTCTTGTGCCTCTCTACGTTATCGGGTGTGCCAAAGGCATCCTTCAATACTTGAAGCATGTCCTTTGGCTGAGCCATCTCAAATCTGTGACTGAACTCGTGCTCATGGCAGCCAGCATGATGTAGCGCACCATGATCCGATCACTGAGCCACTTCTGGTAAGTGTCTCTGACTGTTCCACATGCATTGATAGCTGGCTCCTCAGGTGCAGGATCCGTTATCACATATAGGATCCGTTCATGTCTAGGACTATCTTCAACTTTCGGTACCAGCTATCGAAGTTGGATCCCACCAACTTATCATTGTCCAACAATGATCGGAGCGATAGGGAAGTGGCCATATCTGCATAAAGGAAAACCATAACCTAATTAGTAATTGATTCATTAAACCTAAAGATTTAGACTTTAATCAAAAGGTTTCTCCCACTATTTTATTCAAATTGATAGCCTCTACCTCCAATTCGAGGAATTATTCTAATTCCTTAGTGGGTACTAGAATCCACTTAGACTGCACACAAGCCCAATTTTGTTTGACCAACCCATTACATTTAAGGGTAGGTTCATAACTAATTATTTCTCTAAATAATTTTTAGTAATTTTAATTTTGCCCCAGTCCCTAATCAGTAGGTTTTGGCCTCCACTGAAAAGGTCTGGTTAGGTCCAACCATTAACATGACCATACTTGACTCATCTAGCCAATGAATGATTAGGCCCAACTTTGGTTGGCTAACCTAACCACCATTTAGAAAGATGCAGTCAAGAAATCATATTATGAATGATAATTCCATCAGCCGATAAGCACCAGGCCTTTGGGCCTCCAATGATTATCCAACTGATGGACCCATTATCATCCACTTAATGGGAGGCTATGATCTAGTTATCACCATAATTATTTCATTTTAAGGACTTAATAATTTTAGAAGATTTAATTGATTTAGAGGAAGATGTCAGATGAACCAACTTATCATGATCCTCCCACTGGCTTCACCAAGTCAACTTAAGGGAGACCATTAAAAGGGCTGGTCTAGGAGCACCTAAATTAGTCACACTGATTTACCTAGCTGACATGGGTCAGCTCGAATAGTCAAGTAATCTTATCAAAATATAATTTCACCAAGAGGTCAGATAAGTTTGATCGGTGGAGGGTCTGTCAAAGCTTGCCTTAGACACCATCAGAAATGGCCAGGTAAGTGGGCTCCCAATTAAAAACCACCGGTCTGGTTTACCTTAGACACCAACTGGTTTAATTAGTTTCAATTAGATCAACCTAATAGTTCGTGCTAGACTGCTTAGCCAAGAATCAAGTCTATTTGGTTCTCATTAAAGACATGAACTTGACCAACTACAACTATTGTAATTGATCTAGAGAATCCTTGACCTAATCTAAGATAACAATTGATTAGATTTAGTCAACTCTCTAATTAAGTCCATCTTTAATCTAACCTTAGGTCTAACCCAATTAATGGACCTAATTCTCACTAACCCATTAACCCAATATGTTATGGTTTGTGTCTTAGGTTCTTCAATTCACAATCCTAGAACCAAATTAAACGACTTCTTATTTCTCAATTAAGTTTTGGGTTGAGGGTTGGGGTTTGGCTTTTCGAAAATAATTTTTATATTTATAAAATATTTTTATAACATGGTTCTTACCAATCAAGTTGCATATTTGATTCATAATCAAAATGCAAGTGAAATAAGCATGAAACTACTTTAGATCTAATCCAAACAGGTTCATGTAATTGAAACAATTTCAACTTTAAACTACGTAAATTTTTCAGACAAATACATGATGGTTCTTTGCACATAAATTATTAACAAAGAGATTTTATTTTAGATTTAAATATCTTTTAAATCTAATAAATTATAAATTTAATCTTGATCATATCTAACAAATTTATGATTAAAGATAGATCTACATGAACTAGGACAACTTTTGCACTGTAAGGGGTAAACCTTACAGCAGGACAACCTACAGTTCGTGATTGATCTAAAAATTTTAATTTTAGATTTAACAATCAGATTATAAATTAGATCTAATTTAAAAAATAATCTAAGTATGTATAAATAATTATGTAATAAATAATCTAGGCTCTGATACCAATTGAAGGAACCAGATCTAGGGTTTCAGAGTTAGATCTTGAAATTTTTTCAAGATCAGGCAGCGAAAGATTAAAATAAATCAAAATTATCTTATAAAATTAAAGAATTCTTAGATCTAAGATCTTATTACATGATTATTACATGATATTAAATCAAAAATTAAAATATAAAGAGCAAGAACTATATGTTGATCATATCAATATGTTTCTATACTACATCTAATGTATGTAAAATATAATAGATCTTATTTATTACCTTGCAAGTTAGATTTTCTAACTTTATTGATCTAGATTTGAGGATGATGTTGTGAGCTGCATACGTATCCGACCTCTAGAAGTCATCCCCACGAGCCCACGAATCACGATCGAAGTCCTGATCCAGAAAATCAGCACAGTATGCTAGTACTACACTGATCCTTCTTCGATGGTCGATCAGATGCCTCCATCTTCTTCATTAGGACTCTTCCAAAGATGAGAAGTAAAAGAAGGAGTTTTAAATTTGAGACACTCTCAGAAAACTCAAGATGGAAGAAGGAAAGAGGTGAACACAGCAACCCTAGAAGAAGATCCTCTTCTTCTTCTCTTTTCTCTCACCTAGACACCTAGTCTTGTGTCATTGTATCTTCACACCCCAACCTTCTTTCTCCCTGATTTTTGTACGCCCTAAAGGTATCTATTTTTTCTATTTTTCATAAAAATTTCATGAAGAAATTCATTTTAAATAAAAATATATGATAGAGTCCTTGTCTAGGTCAAATATATAGTCAAGGATTATCCAAACATGGCAAGACAAAGGGCGCCCAACTCTTGGGTGCCCCCTCTTTCTTTTTATGTGTGGATTACCAGAAAAGGATACATATTATGTACCATAAAAGTTACAAAAATCTTAAAAAAAAATTAGATAAAATTGGTACCATAAGGAAAGAGTTTGATTTTCTAAAACTCTATCTCATAGAATTTGAAATCCAAACTAATTCCTACTTTGACTTGATCCACAACCACATTCCATATAAGAGAGAAAGAGAGAAAAGTTTTGGGCATGTGTAAAGATTTGGGAGAGAATTTTTGTCACACAAAATAAGAGAGAGTGGGCATGAGATAAGAGAGAGTGGGCGTGGGGGCTAAATTGGCGCAAGGTGGAATCCTAGTCTTACTAGGATTCACTCTATGTCTTGTTCCAATCTGGTTTCTCAAACCAAATCAAACCAAAATCAAATCAACCTAATTAAAATAGATCTTAACCTAATTAAGAACCTAATTTAATAAGATTAGATTTAAATCTGATTTAATTTTCTAATTGAATTAGAAATTAGTTTGACCCAAGTCCTAATTGGACTAGGACTAGTTTTTCCTTGCACTTGGCTTATCCAATAAATTAATTGGACTTGATCCAATCAAGCCCAAACCAAATTTAATTAAATCATATTCAGTTAGACTTAATCTTAGCCTATTGACTTAATCAAATTAAGCCAATTAGTAATTGAATTGCTAATCGATCCTCCTGCAACACTTGCACTAGATTAAATGTCAATTGTATTGATCGTTTAACCCTAAAACGATTCTTAATCATTGATCAACCATCCGATCGGATTGTGAACTCTAATGTGTGTGACCTCGTAGGTTCAAACCTAAGTTGGTACTCCAAAAATAATTTTTTATACCAATCAAAGTGGCCATCTAGCAATGGTATCCGATGGCCGGATAGGTCGAATGTATAGAACAACATCCTTAGAACCCATACGGATATAGTTTTCATATAATTCATCCCCTTGACCAAAATACTCATAGGATACCTCAGAGTTCAACTGTCAACTCTGATCAAGTTGTCCACATTATATTTCAAAATATCAAATCTATTTGATGGATTACCCTGGCCAAGGTTTTGTTGAATTAAAATACAGCGACTCATTCTTCTCCAACTCTTGGAGTGGTCAATCCCATCTCGATCATACTCTGACTTCATAAATACTTGACTGTACCTAGAAGCCTTCCATCACTGAATTAGAAATTCAATTAGTCTAGTATCAAAGCACAGTGAGTTGCTTGCAAGTCACTGAGGCGATCTCAGGTCTAAGGGATACTTATACCTATATCCCATTAGAGACATTCTCGACAGCAGAATGCTCTGGAGTTGGTCATGTTTAATGATGATGTACCCTTATATCTCATCTGTATGCCATACCAGTATCTCCACACTCCTTATTTCAGAGGACAACCAACCCATATGGCCTACAGCGACCTATACTCGATAGAAGCTGTCGTCCTTATTAACAGCCTATCATTTGGTCGTGAATAGTTTTAAGGACTAATCGATAAATCCTCTCTTTATTGAACCTATATAGTTCTAAGAACTTCATCACAACAATGGAGTTTATTAGAAGATGCAAACTTGTGATAAAAGTACCAAAAATATATTTTATTTATTAACAAATCAATTACAATACAAAGTTGCTTAATCATCAACAGCTTGACGATTGACTTTTGGAACATATTTTTCAACACCAGTGACACCTAGCAGTATGTAGTGGCAACCCAGTAGAACTAAAATGAACTTCTAAGTGTAGTTAATATGTGATTCAGTCCCTCTATCATGAGTCCCGACTAGATGGCAGTGAAGGAAAAATCATTTTTTTTTCTTGTAGGATCTTCCAGTTGGATGAGATCTGGGGCGAAATATTTTAAAAAAAAATTATCCTACTTTATTTTAGATCTAAGGTCTATTAGATCTGATTCTTATTATCTGATATTTAATCTAAAATTAAATCTAAAACTTAAGGATTAGAGGAATACCTCTAGGGTAACTAGATTACCCTGTAGATGATCGCAGCAACGCCCGAGGTTCTAAAATGGCCACGCAGTCGTCTGACCTCTACTAGTATCCACTCAAGTAGGATTTGGATTATCTTCTCCTCACAAATATTTTCTCCAAAAATTAGATCTAGAACTGATCTGCAAGATCTTCAAAAGATCTTCTGAAGCTGGAGCAGCAGCTTCTCGACAAATCCCTGCAGCCTTCTGATCAGGGAGCCACGACACCTTGGACAAGCACCAGATGAATGCCCAACCTCTTGGATGTGAAGAGGGGAGGTAGAGGAGTATAGGGGTCATAGAGAAGTGGAGGGATTTCACATTTTTGCTTGGTATTGAGCAGAGTCTTTAAACCCTAGGTGCAGACAGGGTTTAAATAGACCCTGCTGCACCATGCAGTGCCACAACATCGACCAATCAAAAAATTCCAATTAATTCTGAAAAAATTTTGATTGGTGGAGTGATATCATCTGATCATATTAGATAAAAACTCCACCAAACCCTCCTACTATTGGGTGCCAATCTCACTGTGTTTGAGTCGATCAAGGCATAGAGTCCTTATCTCATGAGACTCTATCCTTATCCACTTAGGGTGCACGCTATATCTGATTATGGCACCCACTTTGAGGGTAAAATTAGTAGATGGACACTCCACAAAAACTCTCCAATGATCTCTTTCCAAGTGGCCTTCAGTCCAAGGTCCATGGGTCAACGTTTGACCGGTGTCTTAAAACGGAAATGATAAGTGACAGGAATTAGCAGGTGTTGTCTTAAATTCATCTCATGAATTAAGACAAGACTTTTTTGAGCTGGACTGGCTCCAGTCAGATTGAGAAAAATCTTCTCAAGGTTTTCTGGGTGAGTCAAATCACATTTGGCTCAGTCGAGATAGAAAAGATTACACGAGAAGAAAGTTAGGCTCAATCGTGTGCTAGCATGATTTCTTTGAGCCTAATTGGATCTAATCCAAATCAATCGAACTGGGCTAGCTCAATTAATGACATCCAGACCCTAACTCTTATTTGTGTGACCTAGTTAGGTTCATTTTCGGATGATAATGAGACATGTCATGATCTCATCATCAACATCATCGAAACTCATTTCAATGGATCAGAACTCTTCTGATTCAGACAATTAGAATGATCGATCATCAAGATCATTCTAATTGCTCCCAAAATCCATCAGTGACACCTAGCAGTATATGGTGGCAATTTATCAGAAATGAAGATGAACCTCTAGATGCAACTACCTGTGTGATTGAGTTCTTCTATCATGAGTCCCGACGAATTAGGGTTAAGGTGAACTCGTCAAACCCAACATCAGTCATATGAATCAATCGATCGATCCAAGTCCATTGTGAAACCTTAATGAAAACCTCTTTTTCTTTATTTCACTCTGCCATGTCCATGGGCTAAAGGACTCAATCTTTCGATCATCATAGGACTACTCCTCTTATCTACCGAGGTTGATAGATCCCATCTTGGTGCGATCTGGTTCCTACAATGAATATGCTACAGCCAACATACACCTCAGGGTTTCAAATGGCTAGGAGATCGAGTTATGGTATAGTCAAACTATAACACACTCAAGGTAAACTGTCGATGCACCTCAGGTCAAAGAACTGGACATACAGCTGCAGCATCGAGCTAGTCATCGACGAGAAGGTAGACTTCCTTATGACTGCTCGAGGTGGTCACGCTCAGTACTCTCGTTCTCAATGAATACCTATACTCTCACTCCAATGTCTCCACACCGTAGACTCAAGACACATCTACCCTAAGGAAGCAATCGTACACCAACCTTTCAGATCGATCACCATCCTCGTAATGATCCTATGGTCAGGAGCTGTTTATGAGTTAGTTATGTAAATTCATGCCTTAAATTTTCAACTCTTGAAAATATGAATTAACATTCCTACTAACTCAAAGGATGTATCGCAGACATAATGTACACAATGTGATAGTAGAATAACCCTTTTATTTATTTATAATCAAAATTATAAATTTATCCTTACATTTGTACAGGGATGTGTCAGCCAATCTGGCATCTAGGACACATATCTAACAAACTTCCACTTGACCTAGTGCCAATTGGCTACATATCTAAGTCCCATCTTCTTAAGGTGGGCTTCAATTTTCTGCTGGCCTAATGATTTTGTCAGTGGGTCTGCCACATTGTCTGTGGAGTCGACTCTCTTAACCTCGACATAATCTTTTTTGAGGTAATCACGGATCAGATGGAATTGCCACTCGATTTGCTTGGACTTCTGGTGAGATCTTGGCTCCTTAGCTAGGGCTATGGCGCCATTATTATCGCAGTAAAGAGGGATGGCATCCGATGACATCACTCCAAGCTTTGCGGCAAATTTTTTGTACCAAAATGCCTCCTTCGTAGCCTCCGATGCAGCAATATACTCTGCCTCCATGGTGGAATCAGCAATCATCGTTTGCTTGAAACTCTTCCAGCTAACTGCACCACCATTACAAATGAACAGACTTTCAGATGTCGACTTTCGATCATCTATATCAGACATAAAGTCTGAGTCTGTAAATCTCTGAACCTGGAGTTCTCCATTCTCAAAGACTAGAAACATATCCTTAGTCCTTCTCAAGTACTTAAGGATACATTTCACAGAAGTCCAGTGCTCTTCGTCTGGATTCGACTGATATCTGCCTGTGACATTCACAGCATGGGCTATATTAGATCGTGTACATAGCATGGCATACATGAGGCTCCCTATTGCCGAAGCATAAGAGATCTTGCTCATATGTTCAATCTCCTCAGGTGTGCTAGGGCACATCTTCTTGGAGAGATGAATGCCATGTCTAAAAGGTACTAAATCTCTTTTTGAGTTTTCCATGCTAAATCTTTTTAGCACCTCCTCTATGTACATCTTCTGTGAAAGTCCCAGCATCCTATTTAGACTATCTCTATAGACCTTAATATCCAGTATAAAGGATGCCTCTCCTAGATCTTTCATAGAGAACTCCTTAGACAACCATATTTTGACTGAGGTCAACATGAAAATATTATTTTCAATAAGGAGGATGTTATCAACGTACAGTACGAGGAAGATAACTGCGCTCCCACTGACCTTCTTGAATATGGTTCCTCCTCGTTCTTGATGAAACCAAACATTTTGATCACATCATTGAAATGAGTATTTCTGCTCTGAGATGCTTGCTTAAGTCCATAAATGGATCTTTACAGCTTGCAGACCTTGTGATCATCATCACTGGATGTGAAACCAAGTGGCTGTTCTATATAGATATCTTCTTTAAGATATCCATTTAAGAACGCCGTTTTCACGTCCATCTGTCATATTTTATAATCGAAATAGGCTGCAACAGCAAGCAATGTACGGATGGATTCTAGCATGGCTACAAGTGAAAAGGTATCCTGATAGTCAATGCCTTCACACTGACTATAACCTTTCACTACAAGCTTAACCTTGAATGTCTCCACATTCTCATCTGCACCTATCTTTCTCTTGAAGATCTATTTACACTTAATAGGTATAATACCTTCAAGTGGATCTACCAAGGTCCAGACTTGGTTTGAGTGTATCGAGTCAATTTCTGATCTCATTGCCTCTAACCATTTCTCGGAGTCAATATCTAATATCGCCTCGTCATAGGTCTTGGGGTCATCACCATGAGTTCCATTTCCCGTGAGGAGCATTTTCTCTACATCCTCTTGTATAGTACCTAAGTACCTTTCAGGAGGACAAAAAATTCTAGTCAATCTATGAGGTGGAAGAGGTTGTGTTAGGACTAGTTCTAATTGATTGGGTTCCTCAGGTTCTTTAGCTCGTTGCTCTTGGGAGACATTCTCTTTGAGCTTAATTATTCTTTCGATGCCACTATCTTGAATAAACTGATTTTCAAAAAAAATAGCATGTCGATTTATAATCACATTGTGGTCTTCTGAAATATAAAAATAGTGTCCTAATGACTCTTTAGGATTGAAGGAAAAATCGGATTTTTCCTTGTAGGTTCTTCCAGATCTATTGAGATCTGGGGCGAAATATTTAAAAAAAAAAAATATCCTACGATATTTCAAATCTAAAATTTATTAGATCTAATTTTTATTATTTGATATTAAATCTAAAATTAAATCTAAAATCATGAGGAATAGAGAAATATCTCTAGGGTAACTAGATTACCCTGTAGATGGTCGCAGCAATGCCCGAGGTTCTAAAATAGCCACGCAGTCGTCTGGCCTCTACTAGTATCCACTCAAGTAGGATCTGGATCATCTTCTCCTTGCAAATCTTTGCTCCAAAAATTAGATCTGGATCTGATCTGGAAGATATTCAAAAGATCTTCTGAAGCTAGAGCAGCAGCTTCTCGATAAATCCCTGCAGCCTTCTGATCAGGGAGCCACCACACCTTGGACAAGCATCAGATGGATGCCCAACTTCTTGAACGTGAAGAGGAGAGAGAGAGGACTAGAGGGGATATAGAGAAGTGGAGGAATATCAGACTTTTGCTGGGTATTGAGCAGATTCTTTAAACCTTAGGTGCAGACAGGGTTTAAATAGACCCTGCTGCACCATGCAGTGCCGCATCATTTGACCAATCAAAAAATTCTAATTAATTTTGAAAAAAAATTGATTGATGGAGTGATATCATCTGATCATATCAGATAAGAACCCCACCAATCCCTCCTACTGTTGGTGCCAACACTGGATAAACACAGTGAGATTGGCACCCAACAGTTTGAGTCGATCAAGGCATAGAGTCCTCATCTCATAGGACTCTATCCTTATCCACTTGGGGCGCACGCCATATCCGATTATGGCACTCACTTTGAGGGTAAAATTAGCAGGTGGACACTCTACAAAAACTCTCCAATGACCTCTTGCCAAGTGGCCTTCAGTTCAAGATCCATAAGTCAACGTTTGATCGATGTCCTAAAATGAAAATGGCAGGTGACAGAAATTGGCAGGTGTTGTATTAAATTCATCTCATAAATTAAGACAAGACTTTTTTGAGCTAGACTAGCTCCAGTCAGACTAAGAGAAATCTTCTCAAGGTTCTCTGGGTGAGTCAAATCACATTTGGCTCAGTCGAGATAAAAAAAGATGGCACGAGGAGAAAGTTAGGCTCAATCGTGTGCTAGCACGATTTCCTTGAATCTAATTGGATCTAATCCAAATCAATCGAACTGGGCTAGCTCAATTGATGACATCTAGATCCTAACTCTTGTTTGTGTGATCCAGTTAGGTTCATTTTCGTATGGTAATGAGATATGTCGTGATCTCATCATCGACATCATCGAAACTCTTTTCGATGGACCAGAACTCTTCTGATTTGAACAATTAGAATGATCGATCATCAAGATCATTCTAATTGCTCTCAAAATCTACCAGTGATACCTAGCAGTATATGGTGGCAACCCATCAGAAATGAAGACGAACCTCTCAGTGCAGCTACCTGTGTGATTGAGTTCTTCTATCATGAGTCCCGACTGAATTAGGGTTAAGGTGAACTTGTCAAACCCAACATCAGTCATATGAATCAATCAATCGATCCGAGTCCAATGTGAAACCTCAATGAAAAATTATTTTTCATTATTTCACTCTGTCATGGCCATGGGCTTAAGGACTCAATCTTTCGATCATCATAGGACTACTCCTCTTATCTACCGAGGTTGATAGATCCCATCTTGGTGCAATCTGATTCCTACAATGAATATGCTACGGCCAACATACACCTTAGGGTTTCGAATGGCTAGGAGATCGAGTTATGGTGTAGTCAAACTATAACATACTCAAGGTGAACTGTCGATGTACCTCAGGTCAAAGAACTAGACACACAGCTGCAGCATCGAGCTAATCATCGATGAGAAGGTAGACTTCCTTATGACTGCTCGAGATGGTCACGCTCAGTACTCTCATTCTCAACGAATACCTATACGCTCGCTCCGGTGTCTCCACACCGTAGATTCAAGATACATCTACCCTAAGAAAGCGATCGTACACCAACCTTCCGGATCGATCACCATCTTCGTGATGATTTTATGGTCAGGAGCTGTTTATGAGTTAGTTATGTAAATTCATGCCTTAAATTTTCAACTCTCAAAAATATGAATTAACATTCCTACTAACTCAAAGAATGTATCACAGACATAATATACACAATGTGATAGTAGAATAACCCTTTTATTCATTTATAGTCAAAATTATAAATTTACCCTTACATTTGTACAGAAATGTGTTAGTCAATCTGGCATCTAGGGCACACATCTAACAAACTCCCACTTGACCTAATATCAATTGGCTAAATATCTAAGTCCCATCTTCTCAAGGTGGGCTTTGATCTTCTACTGGCCTAATGGTTTTGTTAGTGGGTCTGCCACATTGTCTGTGGAGTCAACTCTCTTAACCTCGACATAATCTTTTTCGAAGTAATCACGGATCAGATGGAATCGTCGCTCGATATGCTTGGACTTTTGATGAGACCTTGGCTCCTTAGCTAGGACTATGGTGCCATTATTATCACAGTAAAGAGGGATGGCATCCGATGACATTACTCCAAGCTCTGCGGCAAACATCTTGTACCAAAATACCTCCTTCGTAGCTTCTGATGCAGTAATATACTCTGTCTCCATGGTGGAATTAGCAATCACTGTCTGCTTGAAACTCTTCCAGCTAACTGTACCGTCATTGCAAATGAACAGACTCCCAGATGTCGACTTTCGATCATCTATATCAGACATAAAGTCTGAGTGCGTAAATCTCTGAACCTGGAGTTCTCCATTCCCAAAGACTAGAAACATATCCTTAGTCCTTCTCAAGTACTTAAGGATACATTTCACAAAAGTCCAGTGCTCTTCACTTGGATTCGACTGATATCTACTTGTGACACTCACAGCATGGGCTATATCAGGTCGTATGCATAGCATGGCATACATGAGTCTCCCTATTGCCGAAGCATAAGGAATCTTGCTCATGCGTTCAATCTCCTCAGGTGTGCTAGGGCACATCTTCTTGGAGAGACGAATGCCATGTCTAAAAGGTACTAAACCTCTTTTGAAATTTTTCATGCTAAACCTTTTTAGCACCTCCTCTATGTCATCTTCTGTGAAAGTCCAGCATCCTATTTGGTCTATCTCTATAGACCTTAATACCCAATATAAAGGATGCCTCTCCTAGATCTTTCATAGAGAACTCCTTAGACAACCATATTTTGACTGAGGTCAACATGAAAATATCATTCTTAATCAGGAGGATGTCATCTACGTACAGTATGAGAAAGATAACTGTGCTCCCACTGATCTTCTTGAACACACATGGTTTTTTCCTCGTTCTTGATGAAATCAAATATTTTGATCACATCATTGAAACGAGTATTCCAGCTCCGAAATGCTTGCTTAAGTCCATAAATGGACCTTTGCAGCTTGCAGATCTTGTAATCATCATTACTAGATGTGAAACTAAGTGAATGTTTCATATAGATATCTTCCTCAAGATATCCATTTAAGAATGCCATTTTTATGTCCATCTGCCATATTTCATAATCAAAATAGGCTGCAATAGCAAGCAATGTGCGGATGGATTTTAGCATGGCTACGGGTGAAAAGGTATCCTAATAGTCAATGCCTTCGCACTGACTATAACCTTTCGCTACGAGCCTAGCCTTAAATATCTCCACATTCCCATCTGCACCTATCTTTCTCTTGAAGATCCATTTACACCTAATAGGTACAATACCTTCAGGTGGATCTACCAAGGTCCAGACTTGGTTTGAGTGCATCGAGTCAATTTCTAATCTCATTGCCTCTAACTATTTTTCGGAGTCGATATCTGATATCGCCTCATCATAGGTCTTGGGGTTATCACCATCAGCCCCATTTTCTGTCAGAAATATTTTTTCTACTTCCTCTTGTATAGTACCTAAGTACCTTTCAGGAGGACGGGAAATCCTAGTCGATCTACGAGGTGGAAGAGGTTGTGTTAGGACTGGTTCTAATTGATTTGGTTCCTCAGGTTCTTTAGCTCGTTGCTCTTGAGAGATATTCTCCTTGAGCTTAATTATTCTTCTGATGCCACCATCTTGAATAAACTATTTTTCAAAAAAAATAGCATGTTGATTCACAATCACATTATGATCTTCCGAAATATAGAAATAGTATCCTAATGACTCTTTAGGATATCCTATGAATCGAGCTCTAAAAGATCTGAACTCTAACTTGTCTGCCTGCTGTCTCTTGACATGAGCCGACAACCTCAAATTTTGAGATGACTCAGATTTGGCTTCTTACCATGCCATATCTCATACGGTGTGGTAAAAATGGTTTTAGAGAGAACCCTATTCAATACGTATATTGCTGTCATGAGATAATATCCCCAAAGAAACTCAGGGAGGTCCGTGAAGCTCATCTGGAATGGACCATGTCTAATAGGGTCCGATTCCTCCATTCTGAAATTCTGTTGAGTTGTGGCGTTCTAGATGGAGTCCATTGAGAGACTATGCCATTGTCCTTAAGATAGTCTAGGAACTCCCGACTAAGGTATTCACCTCCTCGATCTGATCGAAGAACTTTAATGGGCTTTTTTATTTATTTTTCTACCTCATGTCTGAATTCTTTGAACTTTTCAAAGGCTTCAGACGTGTTTCATTAGAAATACATACCCATACCTAGACATATCATCGATGAAGGTAATGAAGTAGACATAGTTGCCTCTAGCTGGCACATCAAATGGGTCGCACACATCTGTATGTACTAGGGCAAGTAGGTCTGTGGCCCTTTCCCCATATCCTGTAAAAGGGAGCTTGATCATTTTGCCTTGAATGCATGATTCACAAACTGGATATGACTCGAAAGTCAACGAACTCAATAGCCCGAATTTCTCCAATTTGTTAACCCTGTCTTCCGCTATATGAGCTAGCCTTAGGTGCCACAGATACCTATCATTTAGACTATCTCTAGGCCTTTTAATTCCTA
This sequence comes from Elaeis guineensis, assembly GCF_000442705.2. Taxonomy (NCBI): domain Eukaryota; kingdom Viridiplantae; phylum Streptophyta; class Magnoliopsida; order Arecales; family Arecaceae; genus Elaeis; species Elaeis guineensis. The sequence continues at coordinate 94,084,438 of NC_025998.2, read as the reverse complement.
TGGTATTTATATTTTGCTCGATATTAAATACAGATACATCAATATGTAGCTGATAGAGATCATTAATAAGAAAACTATTTGTAACTTTATTATTTTTATAGAATATGTTACAATGATTCTTATGAAAGCTAATTACATAGCCTTCTTGTGCTAAATATGAAACAGAAATCAAATTCCTGCTTGCTGCAGGCACATAATAACAATCTCTAAGAACTAAATCTAATCCTAACGGTAATCGCAGAGGGTAGGTTCCTATAGCCACAGCAGTAACTCTTACTCCATTTCTGATGCATAGGATCATATCCCCATCCCTCAGCCTCCTGCTCTCCTCAAGATCCTGCATAGCAGAAGTGCACAAATGAGGACTAGAACCAGAGTCAAGTATCCAACTGGATGCAAAGAAAACCATAAAATTAGATTCTATAATGAGCATACCTCCAGAAGGACCATCCTTCTTGTTCTTCAGGGTGGCCGGGTACTGAGGACAGTTTCATTTCCAATGGCCGTCTAAATTATAGTGGAAATATTTTCTCTTTTTAGCAGTCTTCTTCTTTGGTTCCATCTTCTTCTTCTTTCCATCCACCTTCTGCTTCTTCGCAGACTTTTTCTTCTTTCCAAAAGACTTTTTTTTGGAAGAAGTCTGCTCCACAGTAAGGACTGAGCCTTTTGAACCTTTCAAAAAAAGCTCAGCTGTAACCAACATGTTCATTAACTCAGCCAAGGTACACTGCATCTTATGCATATGGAAGTTCATGATGAACTGACCATATGCATTGGACAAGGACTGAAGGATCACATCAATATGAAAATCTTTGTCTAAGATGATACCAAGCTTCTCAAGCTTCTCAAGGTCCTTGATCATTGTCAAACAATAATCTTGGACTGACTGTCCATCACGCATTTTAGCGTTAAAAAGTCTTTGGCAGACTTGATACTTGGCTGTGCGACTTTGTTCACCAAACAACTCTTATAGGTGAGCCAACATTTGACGGATAGTCATAATATTCTCATGCTGGCGCTACAAGTCATCAGACATGGCACCCAACATGTAGTACCTAGCTTTGTTATCGTCATCCATCCACTTTTCCAAAGATGCTCTCTGTTCAGCAGTCGGACGTACTAGTATGGCAGGTGGGTCCTGGTCTAAGACATGAGTCAGTTTTTTGGAACCCAGAATAATTCTGTAGTTCCTCAACCAGTCCCTGAAATTAGATCCAGTCAATCTATGGGTGTCTAGTATTTTGGTCAGGAGGTTGGACGCAGACATATTTTCTGTAGAGAGTCAAAAGTTTCTAGTTAGATTTTATAATCAGACTTAACCAATTTGTTTAGGGGTTTCATTTTTAAACAAATTAGGCTCTCACTATTTTCTCAGATCCCTACACTTCCTAGGTAGAGATGTGAAAATCTCTTAGTGATTTCTAGTAGATGGTGCGGTCTCACCGACTGGGTCACCACCTCACCTAACAGTTATTGATGATGAATCAACCGATGAGTGGACAACTCTTGTCCAATGATTCTCTAATCATGGTGCATCCAAAACTTGATCTCTAATTCATGAAGCTCATCGTGCTCGAAATATTGCTTCAATCCTTAGTTAAGTCAGACCCACCATTTGCACGAATTAGATTTTTGATTGGGTCCCTCACCGTATTCGAAATATTGAGCACAACCCATCCTCTAATCCGTAGCATCCAATGCCTAATGGACATGGTTGCGTCTTCCAGGTGCAACTGAGCCACTGTAACCAGTCGAGAACTATCAACTTCGAGAAGGGCCGGCACATCCATAATGGTGGATGACTTTAGACTTAATGTTTTCTTAGGGAGATTTGATTTAGGTCTCATTAAACTTGACTTGACATAGTCATAACAATTATGACTAACCTAGTGACATGGGTTAGCTCGAATTGTTAGCCACCTCAAATCAAAACTGGATCGACACATATGGCCAGGTAAGTGAGATCGATGGGAGGGATATGCCATTAACTTGATAAGAATGCATTCGAGTTGAGTAGCTCCCAATTAAAAATCAGTCGGTCGCATCTGTCCAACTTACCTTAGACATCAAATTATCGAACCAGAATCAATTGGGTTAGTCTACAATCCAGGCTCTAATCACTGAGACAAATTAGGTCTTAACTTGATCGAGTCACATCTAAATGTGATTCAACTTTGACCTAGACTTAATCCTATTAGGCTGGTCAATTATTAGCTTTTATGATCCCACCTAACTAACTTTTGATTCGATTTGATCAACCACTAGACCTAATTGAGCTAGCCAAGTCCGAACCTAATTTTATAAAAATGACTTAGATCTGAAATTCTCAATTTTAGATCTAATTTAATTTCATAAGCTTAATTCATTAATTAAGTCTTGGGTTCATAAACAAAACATGTAAATAAATCCTAAGATTTCAGGATCTTGGGTTTTGCAGAAAAATAAATTTTAATTTCTGATTAAGGATGAACACGCAGCACCCCTACATGTCATAAGAGCACCCCATTGAATGGGAGGAGAGGGTCTTAAACTCTATTTTATTCTTATGACCGGATGGCCATGAGGAACACCTTAATCAAAAATATTAATTTAACTACAAAATTAGTTAGATCTAAGTTACATATCACATATATAATTTCAGATCTAACTTATACATGCTTTGCATACATCTCATGTATTAAAATCTGATCTAATTTGCAAGCTTTCAGATCTGATACATCACATATAACATCTGAAAAATAAGATTTAAATTGAACTATTTAATATGAAATCTATTCTAGACAGTTACTAGAATAATTCTACAACTAGTCTAGGCATGCAATAGATCAATCTTATGAATTAATTAAATTTTATTTTCTATTTTTTGATTTGAATATAACATTTATAATATCAAAAAAATAGAGAATAAATTAGATATAATTTTTATTTTAATCATATTAAAATATAAAACTATAAAACTATCATAGATTAAACTATTCCTAGTCTAGTCATGCATCTCATACATGTTAGATCTACATAGATTTAATTTTAAATTTTTCTGATTTTAGATCCTATCACATCTGATGTGACATCTAAAATCCATAAATATTAGATAAATAAAAATAAAAATTAGATTTAAATTAGATCTGAAATAGAGCCATCAACCTGGCTCTGATACCAGTTGAAGGGAAAAACCGATTTTATCCTTGCAGGATCTTTCAGATCTAATGAGATCTGGGGTGGAATATTTTAAAAAAAAAATTATCCTATGATATTTTAGATTTAAGATCTATTAAATCTAATTCTTATTATTTGATATTAAATCTAAAATTAAATCTAAAATTATGAGGAATAGAGAAATACCTCTAGGATAACTAGATTATCCTGTAGATGATCGTAGCAATGTCCGAGGTTCTAAAATAGCCACACAGTCGTCTGGCCTCTACCGATATCCACTTGAAGAGGATCTAAATCATCTTCTCCTTGCAAATCTTTGCTCCAAAAATCAAATCTAGATCTGATCTGAAAGATCTTCAAAAAATCTTTTGAAGCTGGAGCAGCAGCTTCTTGACAAATCCCTACAGCCTTCTGATCAGGGAGCCACCACGTCTTGGACAAGCACCAGATAGATGCCCAACTTCTTGGACGTGAAGAGGGAAGAGAGAGGACCAGAGGGGACATGGAGAAGTGGTGGGATATTAGGATTTTTCTAGGTATTGAGCAGATTCTCTAAACCCTAGGCGCAGACAGGGTTTAAATAGACCTTACTGTGCCACGCAGTGCCACATCATTCGACCAATCAAAAAATTCCAATTAATTTTGAAAAAAATTTTGATAGGTGAAGTGATATCATCTGATCATATCAGATAAGAACCCCACCAAACCCTCCTACTATTGGCACCAACACGGGATAAACACAGTGAGATTTTCACCCAATAGTTTGAGTCGATCAAGGCATAGAGTCCTCATCTCATGGGACTCTATCCTTATCCACTTGGGGTGCACGCCATATCTGATTATGGCATCCACTTTGAGGGTAAAATTAGTAGATGGATACTCCACAAAAACTCTCCAATGACCTCTTGCCAAGTGGCCTTCAGTTCAAGATCCATAAGTCAACGTTTGACCAATGTCCTAAAACGAAAATGACAGGTGACAGGAATTGGCAGGTGTTGTCTTAAATTTATCTCATGAATTAAGATAAAATTTTTTTGAGCTGAACTGACTCCAGTCAGACTGAGAGAAACCTTCTCAAGATTCTCTGGGTGAGTCAAATCACATTTGGCTCAGTTGAGATGAAAAAAGATTGAACGAGGAGAAAGTTAGGCTCAATCGTGTGCTAGCACGATTTTCTTGAACCTAATTAGATCTAATCCAAATCAATCGAACTGGACTAACTCAATTGATGACATCCAGACCCTAACTCTTATTTGTGTGACCCAGTTAGGTTCATTTTCGCATGGTAATGAGACATGTCGTGATCTCATCATCGACATCATCGAAACTCTTTTCGATGGACCAGAACTCTTCTGATTCGGACAATTAGAATGATCGATCATCAAGATCATTCTAATAGCTCTCAAAATCTACCAGTGATACCTAGCAGTATATGGTGGCAACCCATCAGAAATGAAGACAAACCTCTCGGTGCAGCTACCTGTGTGATTGAGTTCTTCTATCATGAGTCCCGACTGAATTAGGGTTAAGGTGAACTTGTCAAACCCAACATCAGTCATATGAATCAATCAATCGATCCGAGTCCAATGTGAAACCTCAATAAAAAATTATTTTTTATTATTTCACTCTGTCATGGCCATGGGCTTAAGGACTCAATCTATCGATCATCATAGGACTACTCCTCTTATCTACCGAGGTTGATAGATCCCATCTTGGTGCAATCTGATTCCTACAATGAATATGCTACGGCCAACATACACCTTAGGGTTTCGAATGGCTATGAGATCGAGTTATGGTGTAGTCAAACTATAACACACTCAAGGTAAACTGTCGATGTACCTCAGGTCAAAGAACTAGACACATAGCTACAGCATCGAGCTAATCATCGACGAGAAGGTAGACTTCCTTATGACTGCTCGAGGTGGTCACGCTCAGTACTCTCATTCTCAACGAATACCTATACGCTCGCTCCGGTGTCTCCACACCGTAGACTCAAGATACATCTATCCTAAGAAAGCGATCATACACCAACCTTCCAGATCGATCACCATCCTCGTGATGATTCTATGGTCAGGAGCTGTTTATGAGTTAGTTATGTAAATTTATGCCTTAAATTTTCAACTCTTAAAAATATGAATTAACATTCTTACTAACTCAAAGAATGTATCACAGACATAATGTACATAATGTGATAGTAGAATAACCCTTTTATTCATTTATAGTCAAAATTATAAATTTGCCTTTACATTTGTACAGGAAAATGTCAGCCAATCTGGCATCTAGGGCACACATGTAACAAGGATATCCTATGAATCGAGCTCTAAAAGATGTGAACTCTAACTTGTCTGTCTGTTGTCTCTTGATATGAGCCAGACAACCCCAAATTCTAAGATGACTCAGACTTGGCTTCTTACCATGCCATATCTCATACGGTGTGGTAGGAACGGTTTTAGAGGGGATCCTATTCAATACATATATTGTTGTCATGAGATAATGTCCCCAAAGAAACTCAGAGAAGTCCATGAAGCTCATCTGGAATGGACCATATCTAATAGGGTCCAGTTTCTTCATTCTGAAACCCCATTGAGTTGTGGCATTCCAGGTGGAGTCCATTAAGAGACTATGCCATTATCCTTAAGATAGTCTAGGAACTCCTGACTAAGGTATTCACCTCCTCGATCTGATCGAAGAACCTTAATGGGCTTTCTTGTTTATTTTTCTACCTCATGCTTGATTTCTTTGAACTTTTCAAAGACTTCAGACTTGTGTTTCATTAGAAACACATATCTGTACCTAGACATATCATCGGTAAAGGTAATGAAGTAGACATAGTTGCCTCTAGCCGGCACATCAAATGGGCCGCACACATCCGTATGTACTAGGGCAAGTAGGTCTGTGGCCCTTTCCCCATGTCCCACAAAAGGGAGCTTGGTCATTTTGCCTTGAAGGCATGATTCACAAATTGGATATGACTCGAAAGTCAACGGACTCAATAGCCTGGATTTCTTCAATTTGTTAACCCTATCTTTCGCTATATGATGTAGCCTTAGGTGCCACAGATACCTATTGTTGGTGCAAAAATCCGCCTGCGTCGGAGAAGCTAGAGTCGAGGGAGCCACGGTCGCCGTCGGGACCTACAAAGAAAGTCTAAACCGGAGTTGGGGGTGCTCCGGCAAGACCCTCCGATGCTCAAGTCAGTTCTCTGTCCCAACAAGAATGGAGTGCTCGAACAAAAATTTCAGCAGAGTTTTGAGATAGAAATTAGAGCTTAAGAAATAACGTATCTGGGATTTCCTTTTTATAGGCAGAGGGTGCAACAGACTGATAGCAACGTCTGTAACTGCCTGGTAGTGGGCCGTTCGGGGCCAGAAGGAGTTTGTTACGAAGAGTGATGGAGTGGAGTCGTGGCTATCATCGTGGCCAGCCACGTGGAGCCTGTGGTGGGGAGTGGAGCAGTGTCCGTTGTCGTGACTTGCCAGGGAGTGGTGGAGCTGGGCTGAATCCGTCACAGGAAGTGGAGCAGAATCATTATCATTACTGTGGCCTGCCGCGTGGAGCCTGTTGCGGGGAGTGGTGGAGCCACGCAGAATCCGTCGCAGGGGGTGGAGCAGAGTCGTGGCCATTATTGTGGCCTGTCAGGGAGTCCATGCCTATCGACTGAAGCTCGGCTGAAGCGTCTGGCGAAGAGAGGTAGCTATCCATCTGAGAGGAGCTAGGATGTTGCTGGCGAGCCTTCTGCCGTTGGGTGCCTTGGGCGTCAACACTACAGGCGAGGGCCATTCGCTGTAGGAGCTCGGTCAGAGGCTTTCCACAGACGAAGTTTGGTTTCACATAGAATTTGGCAGAGGGTCGACCGGTTAGTGGGTGTCGGATGGCGCTGGAGAGGTCCGACTGCTGGAATTCGTGTGTCATAGGAGTTCGTCCGGGATCTGTCTGCTATAGGAGTTCGGTCGGAGTCCGATCTCCGTAGAAGCTCGGATGGGGATCATTTGTCGAGGGGGCTTGATTGAAGCCTGCCTGCAATAGAAATCTGAAAGGAATTCATCCATGATGGAGGCTCGGGTGGAGGCTTACCGCGAGAATCTGGCATAGACCGCTCATAGTGAAAATTTAAAGTAGACCGCTTGTAGCAGGAGCTCGGAGTCCAGCCCTTGTAGGAGTTTGGACGAAGTCTGCCTGCAGTCGGAGTTCGGAGATGAAGTTCGGCTCCCATAGGAGTCCGGACGAAGTCTACCTGCAGTCGGAGTCGGGGATGAAGTCTGGCTCCCATAGGAGTCCGGATGAAGTCTACCTGCAGCCGGAGTTGGGGATGAAGTTCGGCTCCCGTAGGAGTTCGGATGAAGTCTTCCTGCAGCCGGAGTCGGGGATGAAGTTCGACTCCCGTAGGAGTCTGGATGAAGTCTACCTGCAGTCGGAGTCGGGGATGAAGTCCGACTCCCGTAGGAGTCTGGATGAAGTCTACCTGCAGTCAGAGTCGGGGACGAAGTCCAGCTCCCATAGGAGTCTGGATGAAGTCTTCCTGCAGCCGGAGTCGGGGATGAAGTTCGGCTCCCGTAGGAGTCTGGACGATGTCGACCTGCAGCCAGAGTTGGAGACGAAGTCCGGCTCCCATAGGAGTCTGGATGAAGTCTTCCTGCAGTCGGAGTCGGGGATGAAGTCCGGCTCCCGTAGGAGTCCGGATGAAGTCTACCTGCAGTCGGAGTCGGGGATGAAGTCCGGCTCCCATAGGAGTCTGGATGAAGTCTACCTGCAGTCGGAGTCGGGGATGAAGTCCGGCTCCCATAGGAGTCCGGATGAAGTCTACCTGCAGTCAGAGTCGGGGATGAAGTTCGGCTTCCGTAGGAGTCCGGATGAAGTCTACCTGCAGTCGGAGTCGGGGACAAAGTCTGGCTCCCGTAGGAGTCCGGATGAAGTCTTCCTACAGCCGGAGTCGGGGATGAAGTCCAGCTCCCATAGGAGTCCGGATGAAGTCGACCTGCAGTCAGAGTCGTGGATGAAGTCTGGCTCCCGTAGGAGTCCGGATGAAGTCTACCTACAGCCGAAGTCAGGGATGAAGTCTGGCTCCCATAGGAGTCTGGACGAAGTCTACCTGCAGTCAGAATCAGGGATGAAGTCCGACTCCCATGGTCGACCATCGTGGAAACTTGGGTGGAGTCCGTCCATCGTGAAGAATCCAGTCGATGCTGGTGGGAATTTATCCGTTGGCAGAACTTGAGAATGTTGTGGAGGCTCGACCACCGGAGAGGTTCGGAAAGATGTCGCCGAAGGTCAGATGTCGGTAGAATCCCTAGAGGGTCACTCCTGACATGAACTTCGGCTGGAGGATATTTTATACCCAACACCAGTCCCCCTACTTTCGAGTTTGAGTTTCGAATGAAGTACAAAGAAATTTTCACAGCCAAAGTTGCCCCCTTGAATCCTGCGCACGACCGTCCTCAAAAATCCTGGCGTTTAATGCGTGCGTGCTGGAGTCTTTTCAAATCGGGGCGATCCGAAGAGTCCTTTCGAAATTTCTGCTGGAGCATTGTCTCAGGTACGGTGCAGTAATGGCTTTGTCAGCTGTCAGCCGCTTTTAGCCGCCTGCTGTGGCGAGTGGGACACGTGGCGAGCATGGGTCGGCCTGAGGAGATCCACGATCATTATAGCGTCGGATCTCAGGATCTATTTAAACCCGCCTTTCCGCCTCCAGGAGTCTCATTCTGCCTGAAAGTTCTGTCGGTGTCTGCCTTCTCTCCGAGAGCTCTGACCTTCCTTGGCATCCACTTTGGCCCTAGGCGTTCTTCGAGTCATCCCTGTCCTTACACCTCTGCATCCTTCGGAGCGACTTAGGTTAGTCCCAGAACTTTCGTTCCTTTTCTTGCCATCTAGGTGCCCCTTCTCCTCTATTTTTCTTCTGCCTCATTCCTCTGGTTTGGTCCCCCACAAACCTTTCGTCTCTTATTTTGCCTGATTCCTTCGGGATTTTTAAGGTTCTTGTTTGAAATATCTTCTGGCACCTCCGCCTCTAGCGGTTCCAGAAGCTCGTCCGCCTCAGTCCCCCAGAACCCTCATACTGTAGATGAATCCACATTTAGGGCTGGGCCTCGCCCGATTTTTGCGCCGGGCGCCATTCCCTGTTCTCTGACTCCGGATGAACTTTTACTGATAAAGGTTCAGTATGGAGTTCCTCTGGAGTATGATCTGGAGCTTCCTGATCCCGCCGACTGGGCTAGCACCCCTCCACCTGGCCGTTTCTGCCTGTACTAGGAGGCCTTCCATGCCGGGCTTCGGCTTCCGCTTCTGCCCTTCGTCGTCGCTCTTTTCTATTTTTTGGACATTTCTTTAGCTTCAGTCGCACCGAATTCCTTTAGGTTTTTGATAGGATTCCTCTTCCTTTGCCACATAGTCAAAGTTCAACCATCTCTTTCTTTGTTTAGGTATTTTTACACCTTCAAGCGCCACCCCTCGGTAAAGGACTGGTGGTACTTCTCCTCCTAGTTCAGCAAGAAGGGGTTGTTGAAAGGTGCTCCCTCTTCAATCCATAACTGGAAGGGGAAGTACCTCTTCGTCCAATGTCCGACCTTGAAGCTGGGACTGCCCCCTTGGGGCTCCCTGAGGGACTCTGTCCGTCGGGCTCCCAGCCTGGGAGAGGACGACCTTCAGGCCGCCCGAAAGCTTCTTAGTTATCCAACTCCTTCCCTTTCCAACCTTCTGAAGGAGCAGTTTTTGTTCAACATTGGCTTGAGCCCCCTGGATCCTGTGAGTATTCCATCTTTCCTTTCTTCTTCTTTTCTCCTTCTCTTCTTCTCCTCTCTTTTCTTTCTCTTTTTTTTTTTTTTTTTTGCGCGTCACCTCTTCTTTTTTCACTCCATTACTGATCTCTTTTTCTCTCTCTTCTTTTTTTTTCTCTCTCTCTTCTTTTTTTTTAGGAATGGATGCCGAAGCAGCACGGATTGCTCACCAAGGGCCTCAAGGCTCACAAAAGAAAAGGCATCGCGGCCTCCGGATTGGCAAAGAAGGCCAGAACGGAGGAGACGAGCTCGGCCACGCCTGCCCAGGTGGCTCCCGCAGTCGATGTTCCTTCAGACGCTGAGCCCTCGACTCCCCGGGCCTCTTCGAGGAGTTCTCCCACTGAGGTTCCTACCTCAGGGGCCTGCTTCGAAGAGGTGCCAGTGGTTGAGAGGGGGAGGAGAAAAAAGTCGGTGGCCCATAGGGTGAGCGGCCGCTGAGCCACCGTCGAAGAATCCCACGGTTCCGAAGAAGAGCCGGTGGAGAATCCCTTTAATGACAGGGACCTGATAAAGTGACTGGTCGACGGCTGCATCCTGCCCGAAGTCATCCAGAGGATCGTTCGCGCCGATCCCGAACAGCAGGTTTGGGACTCTCTAGGGTCCTTTCTCGAGATAAACAGATTCACTTTCCTCCTTCTCCTTGCCCCTTCATTTAACTAATTTCTCTACTTTCATTCTGACCTTCGGGCCGTCCTTGCAGATCGGGCACCAGCTCCTTACCAACATCGAGGCGACAAACCGGGCGAGGAGGGATGCTATCCAGGCGAAGGAGGGCCGCCGTGCCGAAGCTGCCCATCTCAAGGAAAAGGCTACCGAGGTAGCCAACCTCTGAGAGGCCCTTGAGAAAGAGAAGTAGGCCTCGGAGGAGATGGTGAGGAAGGCGGAGGCCGAGGTAGCCAATTTGATGGAGCAGATTTTGGTTTTGGTCTCGGAGGCCAGGGTCCAAGCGGTGGAGGAGTTCAAGGCCTCTGCAGAGATGAGGGACCTGAACATCAAGTTCAGCCAAGATGTGTTCATCAAAGAGTTCGAGCTCTGCCAAGAGAAGATGGTCAAGAAATTTCTCGAGCTCGACCTTAGCTTCTTGGACGAGGCATCTGAAGATGAAGCCGGACCCTCTCCTACTGCCGCTGCCACCGCAGCCCCCCTTCCAAGAACACCGAGCCCCCCAACTCCTACTTCAGAGGTCTGAGACCTCTGACTTTGTATTTTTCTTTTACCGCAATTTTTTTTTTCCTTTTATCTTTAAGAAATATTCAATCAATAAAATTGGGTTTCTCCTTATGGAGGGCTTCTCCACTCTTCTCTCCTTTTTTTCTTTTCTGCAATGAGATGTGCCTTGACGCTTTTGTCTCCCGATGGCAGTGTCCTACCGAAGTGCTTCCCTTGCCCCAGGGAATTCGGCTGAAGTCCACGATCCAACGCCTGAAGAAGAAAGTTCGTCATTTAACAAAAAGGTTGAAGGAGATGGAGGGCGAACTTCGCAGGTTGAGGGAGAGCCACTTTGAGGCCACCTACTTTCGGAACCTCCACGTGAAGGGGATCATGGAGTACAGTCGGAGGAAAGCAAACTTCGAGAAGGAGCTCGAGAAACATAAGAAGCACGCCAGCGATCGATCTTGGGCTCAAGCTTCCAAAATCAGCTCTCTTAGAGTGGAGCTATCGGCTGCACAGGAGAGGATTAGCCAACTAGAAGGAAGCTCGTCCTGGCTTTCGATTCGGGCCGACTGCGACCGAGAATGGTCGAAGAAGGTCTTCGACCTTCAGCAATAGCTCCAGGAGGCCGAGGTGAATTATAACGCATACCGGACTGGCTGGTGCAAGCAGGTGGACGACTATAGGGGGAAGCTCAGGATGGCGACCGATGAGGTTGCCCGCCTTCAAAGGCAGTTATCTGAAGGAGCTCCGTTTGCTCCCGTTTGGGATCCCGACAAACTCCAATCCCTGAGAGGAATCGTAGAAGAGCTATCTGTCGCCCTTGGGGAGGGGAAGGCCGAGCTGCAGCAATTGAAGATCCAGCTGGTATACGAGCAGCAGGTAGTCAAAGACGTGAAGGCGGAATCCGAGATCCTGAGAAAGAGGCATTGAGAGGCGGAGAATGAAAGCCAGCGGCTTCATCAGAGGTATGTGGAGATGCTAATGAGGGAGAAAGAATTGGAAGAAGAAGTCGAGAGCTTAAGGCGCTCCCTGATGAGGATCGAAGCCGAAAGTTCGAAGTCGGAGGAAGCCGGGCCCCCTTAGGGCTCTTTTTGCCTTTTGTCCTTCTATGTATCTTCTTTTGCCATCTGTTTGTTTGTTGTTGTTATTTTTTTTTTTTTGACCTTTCGGGTTCTGTAACGCACATTTTGAAATGAAAAGAAGATCTTCGTTACCTTGCCCATGCGTCGTGTTGAATTGTCGTCCGCCGGACTTCTTTCATTTTTTGTCCCGTGCGATGTTGATTTTTGTCCCATACGATGTCGATGTTGTCCGAGGATTCCTTGTTCATCTTCGTATTAGGTCATTATTACCAAATTTCTTATTATTTTCTGATTTGTACGATGTCGACACCGTTTGAGGGTTCCTAGCCATTGCCGTGTCGATTCGCCTTTTCGCTCGTGCCCATAGATCTCTCTTTCTCTTCCTCCTTCATGGAGATGAGGTCTTTTGTGTCTTTGGTGTAGTTCGGCCTCCATTTTTCACTGGGGTAGCCCACCGCTGTTCCTTCACATCTCCCTCCTTTTAAGCAAGGGTTCTCTCTAGCTTTTTACGGAGTCGCGGTAGCGTAGAAGGACCGTCGAGAAGGTTTTCTTCTTTCTTGTCAGGTCTCAGATGGCCGGACCTTAATTGGTGTCAAGATGAGGTTCTTCCCCTATTTCTGATGTAATCGATTTCAGCTCGGGTTAGGACGAGGTTCTCCTTCTGTTCCTAACAGGACTGCGGGGGCACATATGGGCACTGTATGGCCTCTCCCCTCATCCGGTCTGCAAATAACCGGGCCTTTGATCTTGCTCATGTTAGGGTGAGGTTCTCCTCCTATGTCCAACATGGCTGTGGGGGTGCATATGGGCGCTGTATGGCCTCTCTCCCCATCTGGTCTACAAATAACTGGGCCTTCGACCTTGCTCATGTTAGGACGAGGTTCTCTTCCTGTCCCTAACATGGCTGTGGGGATGCGTATGGGCACTGTATGGCCTCTCCCCCCATCCGGTCTGCAAATAATCGGGCCTTCGACCTTGCTCATGTTAGGACGAGGTTCTCCTCCTGTCCTTAACATGGCTGTGGGGGTGCATATGGGCGCTGTATGGCCTTTCCCCCCATCCGATCTAAAAATAACCGGACCTTTGACTTTGCTCATGCTAGGGCAAAGTTCTCCTTCTGTCCCTAACATGGCTGTGGGGGCGCATATGGGCGCTGTATGGCCTCTCTTCCTATCCGGTCTAGAAATAACCGGGCCTTCGACTTTGCTCATGTTAGGGCGAGGTTCTCCTCCTGTCCCTAACATGGCTGTGGGGGCGCATATGGGCGCTGTATGGCCTCTCCCCCCATCCGGTCTAAAAATAACCAGACTTTCAACTTTGCCCATATTAGGGTTTACTTTCGTTATTCGAAGGGGTCATCCCTTGTTGTTACAAGTCCATGCCAAAAAGCGAAGTCATTCATAAAACATTTACAGGTTTTTCAAATCTCAGGGCTGTAGAAGGTCTGCTCCCTGTCAAGGTCCTCCAGAGACAGAGTTGATGATCCCAATTGGGGGCCGATCTCTGGGCTGCTCTTCCCTCCTCGGTGGCTCAGGCTGCGGCAGGGTCCTTGGTCGATCCTCCCTACCCTCAGGCCGGTGTCGAATGAACCTGTCGGGCCGACCTCGTCTAATGAGCTCCTCGATCTCGTCTCAGAGTTGAATGCATTTCTCTATGTCGTGGCTGTGGTCACGATGGTAGAGGCAGAACTTGTTAGGATTGCACTTCCCGGGGTGCGTGCGCATCCTTTCTGGCCTTGGGAGCTGCTCTCTGACTTCCATCAGCACCTGGGTTTTTGATGTGTTGAGGGGGGCATAGTTGCAGAATCTTCCTGAGGGAGAGCCCCACCGAACCCGGTGCTCCAGACTTCTCTGCCTGCATGCTCGGGGAGGGGTCTGGGCATGCTTGTGCCCGGAAGGAGTTCGAGAACATGGTCGAGCTTCTCTCGGCCCTTTTTCGACTGCAGGCTTGCTCGAGTTTCCCGCCTGCCGCTCTCTCGCGGTCTCCTCATCCTTCATCTTGAAGGCTTCTTTTGCTCGAGCGTACCCTTCGACCTGAGCCAACAAATCGGCAAAATCCTTGGGGTACTTCTTTTTCAGGGAGAATAGAAGGTCATTCTTCTGAAGGCCGCCTTTCAGAGTGGCCATTGCGATCGATTGGTCCAAGTTTTGGACTTCCAACGCGGCGACATTGAAACGGTTGATGTAAGCCCGAATGGACTCCCCCTCCCTTTGCTTGATGTTGATGAGGGACTCCGAACCTCTCCGGGGATGCCGGTTGCTAATAAAATGAGCCGCAAACTGGTGGCTCATCTGATCAAAGGAAAAAATGGTACCCGACTTCAGTACTGAGTACCAGTTTCTCGCTGCTCCCTTCAAGGTGGATGGAAAAGCTCAGCACAGGATGGCGTCTGGTGCGCCATGGAGCAGCATCATTGTCCGGAAGGCCTCCAGGTGGTCTACTGGGTCTGAAGTCCCGTCGTAGCTTTCAAATTGAGGGAGCTTGAAGTTTGGCAGGATCGGTTCCTGCATGATCATTTGAGAAAAGGGAGGGTCAGTACAATTGTCCTCACCATAAGTGGGGGGAGTGTGGCGGAGTTCTTCGATCCATCGGTTCATCTCCTGGAGCCTTTGATACAGGAAATCCTCTCGACTACGGGTCTCGAGGGTCTTCTGACAGAATGGAGATAGAGATCTTCCAGGAGTAGAATCATGATCTGATTGAGGGCTCTCCACCCTCGGATTCATCCTTCTGGGAAAGACAGGGCGGCTGGCCCAAGTGGCCCGTCCTACCATCAGATTTTGGAGTTCTGGCGACGTTCTCTCCAGTCGCACTGACGCCTGCGGCTGTTGCTGCTGCTGCATGGCCTGCACCGCTTCAGTGAGGCCTCTGACCTACTGAACCAGTAGGTCAAATTGCTCTGCGCCAACCGTCGTTGCCGGAGGAGGAGGAGGAACCTAAGAAACTGGAAGTGAGGCCGGAGCCTGAGATCTAGCCACGGAGGTCATGGATCGCCGAGTGGATGCTCTGCGGGGAGGCATCGGGCGAAGATCTAATAGAGGAAGGAGAAGAGGATGTCGGAGAAGATAACCGGAAGAAGATGTCAGAGAAGATAACCGGAGGCGATCCCGTTGAGCGCTCCTTTAAGAACAAGGGTACTGCAAAGACACAGCCCTTCCTCTAGCGCCAATCCTGTTGGTGCAAAAATCTGCCTGCGTCGGAGAAGCTGGAGTCGAGGGAGCCGCGGTTGCCATCGGGACCTGCAAAGAAAGTCTAAACCAGAGTTGGGGGTGCTCCGGCAAGACGCTCCGATGCTCAAGTCAGTTCTCTGCCCCAACAAGAATGGAGTGCTTGAATGGAAATTTCAGCAGAGTTTTAAGATAGAAATTAGAGCTTAAGGAATAATGTATCTGGGGTTTCCTTTTTATAGGCGGAGGGTACAACAGACTGATAGCGATGTCTGTAACTGCCTGGTAGTGGGCCGTTCGGGGCCAGGAGGAGTTTGTTACGAAGAGTGATGGAGTGGAGTCGTGGCTATCACCGTGGCCTACCATGTGGAGCCTGTGGTGGGGAGTGGAGCAGTGTCTGTTGTCGTGACTTGCCAGGGAGTGGTGGAGCTGCGCTGAATCCATCGCAGGAAGTGAGCAGAATCGTGGTCATTACTGTAGCCTGCCGCGTGGAGCCTGTTGCGGGGAGTGGTGGAGCCACGTGAAATCCATCGCAGGGGGTGGAGCAGAGTCGTGGCCATTACTGTGGCCTATCAGGGAGTCCAGGCCTATCGATCGAAGCTCGGTTGAAGCATCTGGCAGAGAGAGGTAGCTATCCATCTGAGAGGAGCTCGGATGTTGCTGGCGAGCCTTCTACCATTGGGTGCCTTGGGCGTCAACACTACAGATGAGGGCCATTCACTGTAGGAGCTCGGTCAGAGGCTTTCCACAGATGAAGTTTGATTTCACGCAGAATTCGGCAGAGGGTAGACCGGTCAGTGGGTGTCGGATGGCGCTGGAGAGGTTCATCCACTGGAGGGGTCCGATTGCTGGAATCCGTGTGTCGTAGGAGTTCGTTCGGGATCTGTCCGCTATAGGAGTTCGGTCGGAGTCCGATCTCTGTAGAAGCCCAGATGGGGATCATTTGTCGAGGGGGCTCGGTTGAAGCCTGCCTGTAATAGAAATCTGGAAGGAATTCATCCACGATGGAGGCTCGGGTGGAGGCTTACCGTGAGAATCCGGCGTAGACTGCTCGTAGTAGAAATTTAAAGTAGACCGCTTGTAGCAAGAGCTCAGAGTCCAGCCCTTGTAGGAGTTCGGACGAAGTCTGCCTGCAGTCGGAGTTCGGGGATGAAGTCTGGCTCCCATAGGAGTCCGGACGAAGTCTACCTGCAGTCGGAGTCGGGGATGAAGTCCGGCTCCCGTAGGAGTCCGGATGAAGTCTACCTACAGCCTGAGTTGGGGATGAAGTCTGGCTCCCGTAGGAGTCTGGATGAAGTCATCCTGCAGCCAGAGTCGGGGATGAAGTCCGGCTCCCGTAGGAGTCCGGATGAAGTCTACCTGCGGTCGAAGTCAGGGACGAAGTTTGGCTCCCGTAGGAGTCCGAATGAAGTCTACCTGCAGCCAGAGTCGGGGACAAAGTTCGGCTCCCGTAGGAGTCTGGATGAAGTCTACCTACAGTCAGAGTCGGGGATGAAGTTCGACTCCCGTAGGAGTCTGGATGAAGTCTATCTACAGTCGGAGTCGGGGATGAAGTCCGGCTCCCGTAGGAGTCCGGATGAAGTCTTCCTGCAGCCGAAGTCAGAGATGAAGTCCGGCTCCCATAGGAGTCCGGATGAAGTCGACCTACAGCCGGAGTTGGGGATGAAGTTCAGCTCCCATAGGAGTCTGGATGAAGTCTACCTGCAGTCGGAGTCAGGGATGAAGTCTGGCTCCCGTAGGAGTCTGGATGAAGTCTTCCTGCAGCCGGAGTCAGGGACGAAGTCCGGCTCCCGTAGGAGTCCGGATGAAGTCTACCTGCAGTCGGAGTTGGGGATGAAGTCCAGCTTTCGTAGGAGTCCGGATGAAGTCTACCTGCAGTCAGAGTCGGGGACGAAGTCCAGCTCCTGTAGGAGTTCGGATGAAGTCTACCTGCGGTCGGAGTCGGGGATGAAGTTCGGCTCCCGTAGGAGTCCGGATGAAGTCTACCTGCAGTCGGAGTCAGAGATGAAGTCCGGCTCCCGTAGGAGTCCGGATGAAGTCTTTCTGCAGCCGGAGTCGGGGATGAAGTCCGGCTCCCGTAGGAGTCCGGATGAAGTCGACCTACAGCTAGAGTCGGGGATGAATTCTGACTCCCGTAGGAGTCCGGATGAAGTCTGCCTGCAGCCGGAGTCGGAGATGAAGTCTGGCTCCCGTAGGAGTCTGGATGAAGTCTAGAAGGTGGTCGACCATCGTGGAAACTTGGGTGGAGTCCATCTGTCGTGAAGAATCCGATCGATGCTGGTGGGAGTTTATCCGTCGGCAGAACTTGAGAATGTTGCGGAGGCTCGACCACCGGAGAGGTTCGAAAAGATGTCACCGGAGAGGTTCGAAAAGATGTCACCGGAGAGGTTCGGATGTCGGTAGAATCCCTAGAGGGTCACTCCTGACACAAACTTTGGCTGGAGGGTATTTTATACCCAACACCTATCATTTGGACTATCTCTAAGCCTTTTAATTCCTATGACATTTACATTTTACTCGATAAGAAATACAGATACATCAATATGTAGCTGATAGAGACCATTGATAAGAAAATCATTTGCAACTTTATTATTTTTATAAAATATGTTACAATGGTCCTTATGAAAGCTAATCACATAGCCTTCTTATGCTAATATATAAAATAGAAATTAAATTTCTGCTTGCTGTAGGCACATAATAACAATCTTTAAGAACTAAATCTAATCTTAACGGTAATCGCAGAGGATAGGTTCCCATGGCCACAGCAGCAACTCTTGCTTCATTTCCGACACATAGGATCATATCCCCATCCCTCAGCCTCCTGCTCTTCTCAAGACCCTGCATAGAAGTGCACAAATGAGCACTAAAACCAGAGTCAAGTACCCAACTGGATGTAGAGGAAACTGTAAGATTAGATTCTATAACGAGCATACCTCCAGAAGGACCATCCTTCTTGTTCTTCTGGGTGTCCAGGTACTAAGGACAGTTCATTTTTAATGGCCGTCTGAATTGCAGTGGAAACATTTTCTCTTTTCAACAGCCTTCTTCTTCGGTTCCGTCTTCTTCCTTTTTCCATCCACCTTCTGCTTCTTCACAGACTTTTCTTCTTTCCAAAAGACTTTCTCTTAGAAGAAGTCCGCTCCATGGTAAGAACTGAGCCTTTTGAACTCTTCAAAGAAAGCTCAATCATAACCAACATGTTCATTAATTTAGCTAAGGTACACTGCATCTTATGCATATGGAAGTTCATGATGAACTGACCGTATGCATCAGACAAGGACTGAAGGATCACATCAATTTAAAAATCCTTGTCTAAGATGATACCAAGCTTCTCAAGCTCCTCAAAATCCTTGATCATTGTCAAACAATGATCTTGGACTGACAGCCCATCACACATTTTAGCTTTAAAAAGTCTTTGGCAGACTTGATACTTAGTTGCGCGACTTTGTTCACCAAACAACTCTTGTAGGTGAGGCAACATTTGGTGGGTAGTCATAATATTCTTATGCTGGTGCTGCAAGTCATCAGACATTGCACCCAACATGTAGTACTTGGCTTTGTTATCATCATCCGTCCACTTTTTCAGAGATGCTCTTTGTTCAGCAGTCGGACGTGCTGGTATGGCAGGTGGGTCCTGGTCTAAGACATGAGTCAGTTTCTTGAAATCCAAAATAATTCTATAGTTTCTCAACCAGTCCTTGAAATTAAGTCCAGTCAATCTGTGGGTGTCTAGTATTTTGGTCAGGGGTTGGATGCAGACATGTTTCCTGTAGAGAGTCAAAAGGTTTAGTTAGATTTTCTAATCAGACTTAACCAATTTGTTTAGGAGTTTCATTTTTTAATAAATTAGGCTTTCACTATTTTCTCAGATCCCTACACTCCTTAGGTAGAGATGTGAAAATCTCCATGATTAGTAATTTCTAGTGGGTGGTGTGGTCTCATCGACTAGCTCACCACCTGACCTAATAGTTATTGGTGATGGGTCAACCGATGAGTGGACAACTCTTGTCCAATGATTCTCTAATCATGGTGCACCCAAAACTTGGTCTCTAATTCAAGAAGCTCACTATGTCCAGAATATTGCTCCATTCCTTAGTTAAGTCAGACCCACCATTTGCACGAACTAGATTCCTGATTGCGTCCCTCACCGTATCCGAAATATTGAGCACAACCCATCCTCTAATCCATAGTATCCAATGCCTAATGGATATGGTTGCGTCTTCCCGATGCAACTGAACCACTGTAACTAGCCGAGAACAATCAATCCCGGGAAGGACCCGCACATCCACAATGGTGGAAGACCTTAGACTTAATATTTTCCTAGAAAGATTTAATTTAGGTCTCATTAAACTTGACTTGACATAGTCATAACAATTATGACTAACCTAGTGGCATGGGTTAGCTCGAATTGTTAGTCACCTCAAATCAGAACTGGGTCAACACATATGGCCAGGTAAGTAAGATCGGTGGAAGAGATATGCCATTAACTTGACAAGAATGCATTCGAGTCGAGTAGCTCCCAATTAAAAATCATTCGGTCGTATCTGTCCAACTTACCTTAGACACCAAATTATCAAACTAGAACCAATTGGGTTAGTCTACAATTCAGGCTCTAACCACTGAGCCAAATTAGGTCTTAACTTGATCAAGTCACATCTAAATGTGATTCGACCTTGACCTAGACTTAATCCTATTAGGCTAGTCAATTATTAGCTTTCATGATCCCACCTAACCAACTTTTGATTTGGTTTGATCAACTGCTAGACCTAATTGAGCTACCCAAGTCCGAACCTAATTTTATGAAAATGACTTAGATCTGAAATTCTCAATTTTAGACCTAATTTAATTTCATAAGCTTAATTCATTAATTAAGTCTTGGATTCATAAATAAAATATATAAAATAAATCTTAGGGTTTCAGGATTTAGAATTTTGTAGAAAGGTAAGTTTGATTTCTGATTAAGGATGAATGTGCAGCACCCCTACACGCCATAAGAATACCCCATTGAATGGGAGGAGAGGGTTTTAAATCCTACTTTGTTCTTATGACCGGACGGTCATAAGGAACACCTTAATCAGAAATATTGATTTAACTATAAAACTAGTTAGATCTAAGTTACATATCACATATATAATTTCAGATCTAACTTATACATGCTTTGCATACATCTCATGTATTAAAATCTGATCTAATTAGCATGCTTTCAGATCTGATGTATCACATGTAATATCTAAAAAAAAGATTTAAATTAAACTATTCAATATAAAATCTATTCTAGACAGTTACTAGAATAATTCTACAACTAGTCTAGGCATGCAGCAGATCAATCTTATAAATTAATTAAAATTTTATTTTTTATTTTTTGATCTGAATATAATATTTATAACATAAAAAAATAAAAAATAAAATAGATTTAATTTATATTTTAATCACATTAAAATATAAAATTATAAGACTATTCATAGACCAAACTACTCTTAGTCTAGTCACGCATCTCATACATGTTAGATCTACGTAGATTTAATTTTAAATTTTTTGATTTGAGATCCAATCACATCTGATGTGACATCTAAAATTTATTAATATCAGATAAATAAAAAGTAAAAATTAGATCTAAATTAGATCTGAAATAGAGCCATCAACCTGGCTCTGATACCAGTTGAAGGAAAAACTATTTTTTTTCCTTGTAGGATCTTCCAGATGGATGAGATATGGGGCAAAATATTTTTAAAAAAAATTATCCTACTTTATTTTAGATCTAAGGTCTATTAGATATAATTCTTATTATCTGATATTTAATCTAAAATTAAATCTAAAACTTGAGGATTAGAGGAATACCTATAGGGTAACTAGATTATCCTATAGATGATCGCAGCAACGCCCGAGATTCTAAAATAGCCACACAGTCACCTGGCCTCTATCGGTATCTACTCAAGTAAGATCTAGATCATCTTCTCCTCATAAATCTTTGCTCCAAAAATTAGATCTAGATCTGATCTGCAAGATCTTCAAAGGATCTTCTGAAGTTGGAGCAACAGCTTCTCGACAAATCCCTACAGCCTTCTAATCAGGGAGCCACCACACCTTGGACAAGCACCAGATGAATGCCCAACCTCTTGGATGTGAAGAGAGGAGGTAGAGGAGCAGAGGGGGTATAGAGAAGTAGAGGGTTTTCATATTTTTGCTGGGTATTGAGCAGAGACTCTAAACCCTAGGCGCAGATAGGGTTTAAATAGACCCTGCTGTGCCATGCAGTGCCACATCAGTCGATCAATCAAAAAATTCTAATTAATTCTAAAAAAAATTTAATTGATGAAGTGATATCATCTGATCATATCAGATAAGAACCCCACCAAACCCTCCTACTGTTGGGCACCAATCTCACTGTGTTTGAGTCGATCAAGGCATAGAGTCCTCATCTCATGGGACTCTATCCTTATCCACTTGGGGCGCACGCCATATCTGATTAAGGTTCCCACTTTGAGGGTAAAATTAGCAAATGAACACTCCACAAAAATTTTCCAATGACCTCTTGTCAAGTGGCCTTCAGTCCAAGGTCCATGGGTCAATGTTTGATCGATGTCCCAAAATAAAAGTGGCAGGTGACAGGAATTAGCAAGTATTATCTTAAATTCATCTCATGAATTAAAACAAGATTTTTTCGACTGGACTGACTCCAGTCAGACTGAGAGAAATCTTCTCAAGGTTCTCTGGATGACTCAAATCATATTTGGCTCAGTCGAGATAGAAAAGATTACACGAGGAGAAAGTTAGGCTCAATCATATGCTAGCACGATTTCTTTGAGTCTAATTGGATCTAATCCAAATCAATTAAACTGGGCTAGCTCAATTGATGACATCCAGATCCTAACTCTTATTTGTGTGATCTAGTTAGGTTCATTTTCATATGGTAATAAGACATGTCGTGATCTCATCATCAACATCATCGAAACTCATTTCAAAGGATCAGAACTCTTCTGATTCAAACAATTAGAATGATCGATCATCAAGATCATTCTAATTGCTTCCAAAATCCACCAGTGACACCTAGCAGTATATGCTGGCAACCCATAAGAAATGAAGACGAACCTCTCGATGCAGCTACCTGTGTGATTGAGTTCTTCTATCATGAGTCTCGACTGAATTAGGGTTAAGGTGAACTCGTCAAACCCAACATCAGTCATATGAATCAATCGATCGATCCAAGTTTGATGTGAAACCTTAATGAAAAACTCTTTTCCATTATTTCACTTTGCCATGGCCATGGGCTTAAAGACTCAATCTTTCGATCATCATAGGACTACTCCTCTTATCTATCAAGGTTGATAGATCCCATCTTGGTGCAATCTGGTTCCTACAATGAATATGCTACAGTCAACATACACCTCAGGATTTTGAATGGCTAGGAGATCGAGTTATGATGTAGTCAAACTACAGCACACTCAAGGTAAACTATCGATGCACCTCAGGTGAAAGAACTAGACACACAACTGCAGCATCGAGCTAGTCATCGATGATAAGATAGACTTCCTTATGACTGCTTGAGGTAGTCATGCTCAGTACTCTCGTTCTCAATAAATATCTGTACTCTCGCTCTGGTATCTTCGCACCATAGACTCAAGACACATCTACCCTACGGAAGCGATCGTATACCAACCTTCCGGATCGATCACCATTCTCGTGATGATCCTATGGTCAGGAGCTGTTTATGAGTTAGTTATGTAAATTCATGCCTTAAATTTTTAACTCTTGAAAATTTGAATTAACATTCCTACTAACTCAAAGGATGTATCACAGACATAATGTACACAATGTGATAGTAGAATAACCCTTTTATTTATTTATAATCAAAATTATAAATTTACCCTTACATTTGTACAGGAATGTGTCAGCCAATCTGGCATCTAGGGCACATATCTAACTGACAGGTTATGGATAAATTGTTAAATCTCAACACTAGTCATATGATAGATTCGATTTGCTCAAGTCCAATTGTGACTTCTGTGGAAACTCTTTTTCATCAATCATACTACTATGGCTATAGATTCTTGAACTTAGTCTTTCAAATTTTATAGGATTACTCCTCTCTATCAAGATCAATAGATCCTATCTTGATGCACACCCCACTCCTACAGTGGATCAACTATCACCAACATCCACTACAAAGGCTCATTGAGATCTATATTTATGTATCAATCAAACTTCAGTAGTCTCACTATGAGCAGCAGTACTGTTGCTCCTAGATTGATTTTGATGATTACAAAATAGTTTGAAGGGATACAAATATTTTTTATTTTTGAAAAAGTTCTTATGCTCTACAGGGGCAAAATCATAATTTCATCAAAACTCTGATTTGATAGTATCATCTTGTAGAACAAATGATTTGTAATCTATTGGTGAAGATTTCATTATTTTTGGACTTATATTTTTGAAGTTATGAAGGTTTGAAGTGCATGAGTCGACTCATGAGTCAACTCATGGCACAATGAGCTGATTGGCACGCTAAAATCCTGTTGGCACGCGACCTTTTTTGGCTTGGCACGGCTTGTGAGTCGACTCATGAGTCGACCCACAAGGCATGAGTCGACTCATGAGTCGACCTCTGTTAGTGTGGGCTAAAATTTCCAGAAACTTGATTTTCTGGATGTTGCATCAGAGGTCGACTCATGAGTCGACCCCTGAAGCATGCGTCGACTCATGAGTCGACCCCTGCGACAGGATTTGCCTGTAACGGCTAGTTTTTGGCCAGATTTAGTTGCTTTTAATGCTCACCTTTTGTGCTCTAACGGCTCTTTTTCTGCCTAGTTTGTTTTCCTTTGTTTCTTAAGGCTATAAAAGGTTTCAAAAGGTGGAAAACAACAAGAAGAGACATCCAAATATTCAAGAGGCATTCAAGAGATTTGAAAAGAGAAAAGAAAGAGCATTCAAGAGGGCATTCAAGTGCATTCAAGAGAGGGTTTCTCAAGCCAACTTCTCAACCTCATTCAAGAGCTCATTTAAAGCCCTCAAGAAGCCTTCAATCAAAGCTCACCAACTCCTCAAGCATTTATTCCTTTTCTCATCCATTTTGAGGAAATCAAAGAAGGGCTTCTTCTTTTGAGTAAAGCGTATTTATTGTTATTCTCGCTCATTTAAGGAGCTATTCTTGTACTTATTTGTGCTCTAAACTGATTTTATCTTGTGAGTAATTATTTTATTTTGGAGGGTTTCCAAAACAAGGGAAGGTTGATCCGAACCTGAAATCGGAGTGTATTGGGTCGGCTTGTACCCGGGAAACAAGTGGACTAGCTTGGGATAGCTAGTGTCGGAGGTTCTGACGTTTGTATTCGGGTTGAATACAAAGTATAGTGGATTGGAATTCCCAAGTAGAAGCTTGGGGAGTGGATGTAGGTGCAAGGTTGGCACCGAACCACTATAAATCCTTGTGTTTGTGGCATGCTTTATTGTTTCTCTTTAATTCTCCATTATATCCTTGCATTCTTGCTTTAAGCAATTAATCTCAAACTAAAGTCTCTCTCCTCATTCATCAAGCTTTTGATATATATTTTTCATAAGTAATTAGTTAAGCCTAAATTCTTTAAAACCCAATTCACCCCCCCTCTTGGGTTGCATAGCTGGGCAACAAGTGGTATCAGAGCCCGGTGCTCTAGCCCTTCTTTGATCTAACAATCAAAGAGCCAAAGATCTATGGCAACCCACGTCGGCACTTCTCTAGCCGAGGGGCAATCCACCAACCGACCTCCACTTTTCAATGGGTCTAATTACACCTATTGGAAAGCTCGGATGAAGATATTCATACAAGCATTAGACTATGATATGTGGAGTATCATAGTGAACGGTCCTCACACACCCACCAAGATTATAGATGGTGAGGAGTCAACCAAACCCGAAAGAGAATGGGATGAGGTTGATAAGAAATTGGCATAATTAAATGCTAAAGCTATGAATGTTCTCTATTGTGCACTTGATGCAAATGAATTTAATCGCATTTCTACCTGTGCATCTGCTAAAGAAATATGGGATAGGTTAGAAGTAACCCATGAGGGAATAAATCAAGTAAAAGAGTCTAAAATAAACATGCTTGTACATAAATATGAGTTATTTAAAATGGAGCATGATGAGTCCATAACTGCTATGTTTACTCATTTTACTGATATAATTAATGGTTTGAAGAGTCTTGGCAAATCTTATACTAACAGTGAGCTTGTAAGAAAGATTCTCAGGTCATTGCCAAGAACTTGGGAAGCCAAGGTGACTGCCATCCAAGAAGCAAAGGACTTGAACACTCTACCTCTAGAAGAGCTTCTTGGATCCTTGATGACTCATGAGCTTAGCATGAAGCAACATCAAGAGGATGAAGTCAAAAAGAAAAGATCCATTGCCCTCAAATCCACAGCTTCTCCTGATGAAGAAACTGACGACACAGAAGATGAAGAACAGGATGAAGAGATGGCACTCATCACCCGGAGATTCAAGAAGTTCCTAAGAAAAAGGAAACAGGGGATGAGAAAGAGACCTTTCACAAAAGGGGAACAAAGCAAAGAGAAAGAGAAAGATCAACCCCTTATATGCTATGAGTGCAAAAAGCCGGGGCATTTCAAATTCGAATGTCCACAACTGAAGAAAGGTCCCAAAAAGTTTAAGAAGAAGGCAATGATGGCCACATGGAGTGCGAGCGATGACTCAAGCTCCGATGAGGAGACTTCAATAGAACAAGCCAACCTGTGCCTTATGGCACATGAAAATGAGGTAATTTCTGAAATCCCTAGTGAATTCACTTTTGAAGAATTGCATGAAGCCTTCAATGATTTAATTGATGAATTGAAGAAACTAGGAATGAAAAACAAAGAACTGAAATTGAAAAATCAATCCTTAGTAAAACAAGCTGAAAACCTTTCAATTGAAAAATCCACTTTGCTTCAAGAGAACCAAAGCCTAAAGAATGATATTAACAAGCTGAAACCTATAGTAGATAAGTTCACCTTAAGTTCAAACAAACTAAATATGATTCTTGAAAATCAAAAGGCCGTATATGATAAGGCTGGACTTGGTTATAACCCCTTAAAGAAACAAAAATTTCTGAAAAATATTTATGTAAACTATTTAAGTAACAAGTCTACCAATATTACTTGTTTTAAATGTGGTAGAATAGGACATAAATCTTACACTTGTGCAAACACAACTATAAAGAAAATATGGGTTCCAAAAGGAACCATTTTGACTAACCAAAAAGGACCCAAGAAAGCTTGGGTACCTAAAACAAAAACTTGACATTTGTTTGCAGGTGTGTCTAGCATCCCATGGAGAAAACAGGAAATGGTATCTGGACAGTGGATGCTCGAGACACATGACTGGTGATGAATCACAATTCATCACGCTTGATGCTAAGGATGGAGGGATGGTCACCTTTGGAGATAATGGCAAAGGAAAGATCATCGGGATAGGTAACATTGGTATCACTCCCTCCAAATATATTGAAAATATTTTGTTAGTTAAAGGTTTAAAGCATAACTTACTTAGCATTAGTCAATTTTGTGATAAAGGGTATAAAGTTATTTTTGAATCATCTGTTTGTATTGTGACTAGTCCTATTAATGATGGCATCAAATTTATAGGTCATAGACATGGCAATATTTATATGGTAGATCTAAATGATTTAGCCAAATTAGACATGCAATGCCTAGTATCCTTAAATGCTAAAATTAATGAGACTAGTTGGCTTTGGCATCGTAGACTTGCTCACATTAGCATGCATTCTCTTTCAAAATTAATTAAGAAAGAATTAGTTCATGGCTTGCCTAAACTGAATTTTGAAAAAGATAGAATTTGTGATGCATGTCAACTAGGTAAGCAAACTAGAGTTTCATTTAAATCCAAAAATATTGTTTCAACTTCTAGACCTTTAGAGCTTTTGCATATGGACTTATTTGGACCAACTAGAACCACTAGTCTAGGAGGAAAACGATATGGTTTTGTAATTATAGATGATTACTCTCGTTTTACTTGAGTTTTCTTTTTGGCACACAAAGATGAAACTTTTCATATTTTCACTAAATTTCATCGAAAAGTCACTAATGAAAAAGGATTTTTAATTCAAAATATTAGAAGTGATCATGGAACTGAATTTGAAAATCAAGACTTTGAAAAATTTTGTGATGAAAATGGAATTGGCCATAACTTCTCTGCTCCTAGAACACCCCAACAAAATGGGGTAGTTGAAAGGAAAAACAGAACCTTAGAAGAAATGACCCGTACCATACTTTGTGAAAGCAACCTTCCAAGATATTTTTGGGCGGAAGCTATTAACACAGCATGTTACATTCTAAATCATGCTTTAATTAGACAATTTTTTAAGAAAACCCCCTATGAACTTTGGAAAGGAAGAAAATCAAATATTGCATATTTTCATGTTTTTGGTTGCCGATGTTTTATATTAAATAATGGTAAGAAAAGACTTGGTAAATTTGATGCAAAATCAGATGAAGCAATCTTTCTGGGTTACTCCTCCACTAGTAAAGCTTTTAGAGTTTTTAATAAAAGAACCCTAATAGTTGAGGAGTCAATTCATGTTGTCTTTGATGAATCTAATGATCTTCCTTCAAGGAAGAATGAGGGTGTTGATGATGCAGATCCATTAATAGAAGGTATGAAGGAGATCACTCTGAAAGATTCAGCTACTCCAGAGGACAAGGGACAAGAAGACAAACAAGATGAGAGAGGTGAAGAAATTCAAGAACAACCTCAAGGTACAGATGACCTACCCAAGGAATGGAGGTATGTTCACAACCACCCTAAGGAGTTAATTATTGGTGATCCTATGCATGGGGTAAAAACTCGCTCTTCACTAAGAGAAGTGTTTAATCATTGTGCTTTTGTATCTCATCTTGAACCAAAAACCATTGAAGAAGCTGAAAAAGATCATAATTGGATTAATGCAATGCAAGAGGAACTTAATCAATTTGAAAGAAATAATGTTTGGACTTTGGTTTCAAGACCTAAAAACTGTTCAATAATTGGCACAAAATGGGTCTTTAGAAACAAATTAGATGAGCATGGTAATGTAATTAGAAATAAAGCAAGATTGGTTGCTAAAGGATATAATCAAGAAGAAGGAATTGATTTTGATGAAACCTTTGCACCTGTTGCTAGATTAGAAGCTATTAGACTTCTACTTGCATATGCTTGCTTTATGAAATTTAAATTATTTCAAATGGATGTTAAAAGTATATTTTTAAATGGATTTATTGCTGAAGAAGTTTATGTAGAACAACCTCCTGGATTTGAAAATCATGCTTTTCCTAATCATGTTTTTAAATTAAATAAAGCTTTATATGGATTAAAACAAGCACCTAGAGCATGGTATGATAGACTAAGCAAATTTTTACTAAATAATGGTTTTTCAAGAGGTAATGTAGATACAACCCTCTTTATCAAAAGAAATCAAAATAATATGTTAGTTATACAAATTTATGTTGATGACATAATTTTTGGATCTACTAATGAATCTCTTTGTCAAGACTTTGCTAAGCTTATGCAGGGGGAGTTCGAGATGAGCATGATGGGAGAACTCACCTTCTTCCTTGGACTCCAAATCAAACAATCAAAAGAGGGAATCTCCATCGCCCAAAGCAAGTACACCAAGGAACTACTCAAAAGATTTGGAATGGAGAACTCCAAACCCATTGGCACACCAATGAGTCCCTCATGTAAGCTTGACAAGGATGATGAAGGTAAATGTGTAGACTTAAAATACTATAGAGGCATGATTGGATCATTATTGTATCTAACTGCAAGTAGGCCTGATATCATGTTTAGTGTTTGTTTATGTGCTAGATATCAATCTAATCCTAAAGAATCTCATTTGAATGCTGTTAAAAGAATCCTTAGATACTTAAATGGTACTCAAACTTTAGGGTTATGGTACTCTAAAGACTCACAAATTGATCTATTAGGATATTCTGATGCTGACTTTGCTGGATGTAAATTAGATAGAAAAAGCACAAGTGGAACTTGTCAATTTCTTGGAGTTAACCTAATCTCATGGTTTAGCAAGAAACAAAATTCGGTAGCACTGTCTACGGCTGAGGCCGAATACATTGCAGCCGGAAGTTGTTGTGCTCAAATCTTGTGGATTAAGCAACAACTCGAAGACTTTGGAATTAAACTTAATGAAACACCAATAAGATGTGACAACACAAGTGCCATAAATCTATCTAAAAATCCTATTCAACACTCAAGATCCAAACATATTGAAATAAGACATCACTTCATAAGAGAACATGTTCAAAACAAAAATATAATTCTTGAATATGTTTGCACCGAAAATTAATTAGCTGATATCTTTACAAAGGCCCTTAGTGAGGATAGATTCTGTGAAATTAGGAGAAATCTAGGAATTCTTGATCCATTTGCCTGAATTAATTTTTCAATTTCCAATGATTTATTGTCAAAATTTCTTAGAGCTTAATTTCCAACACCTTTCTTGGTCCCAAAAGCTTAAGTTTTTCATTCTAAAAACTTATCTTAGAGCTAAACTCCTTCTCCCCAAATTTCAAATTTTTCTAGAATTTATCCATATTTTTTCTGATTTTCTGAACTTCATGAGTCGACCCCCATGAGTCGACTCAATGGCAAACTTGTAAATCCCACCAACTTCCAAACGGGCTTAAGGTTTTTATATAAGGATTGCTGTTCGTGAGCCGACCCACACGGTCGTCTTCTTCCTTCCAAAACCCATCCTCCCCACTTCCATTAGCTCCCATTCCAAGACTCAAGCTTGTGGAACTTCTCCCACCTTCTCTCCACTGCAAATCGCCTCTTGGGGAAAGGTCTTTTTGTGACTTCTTCCCTTGTTCATCACGGTTGGAGCGTGCCCTAGCACTCCACCGTCCCTCTCAAATCCACCCATTTTCTCCACCATAATTCCATTTCACTCTCTTGTGATCCTTCCTCCACTCTTTCACTTGCTCCTCAAGTCTCCTCGCCTGCTATTGAAGAGATTATGGCTCCAAAGATGAAGCTTCCCCAAAGGAGAAAGTCTGTCCGAGAACTTGAAGAAAATGTCAGAAAGAAAAGGCAAGCGGCACAGTCCTCCACTGCTCCCACTCCAACTTCAGTTCAAGGTCCTTCACATTCCTCTCAAAGCCCCAGTAAGAACCCTCTTTCAGATAGAAAAGTAGAAACCGAGAAAAACATAGACTTCCGGTTCTTTGAAAATGAGGGATTTTCTTTTGCAACCAAGATCAAAAATCAAGGATGGAGTTTTTACTGTACCCTTAAAGAAGTCACCTATGTTGACCTAGTTAGGGAGTTTTTTTCAAAATCTAATTTATGAAAATGGGTCAGTAACTTCAACTGTAAAAGGGATTGATATTTGTCTGAATCCTGTTATCTTGGGGGAGATTTTACATTTGCCTAGTGAAGGTTATGCATATATGGAACTCCCGGTGAAAGAAGAAGGTGTTAGTGTTATTCTTGGGGGTGCCTACCAAGGGAATCTGAATAAACTGGAAGCAAAGATATTACCTATAGAGATGAGAATTTTACATCAAATGGTCACCAAACTCTTCTTCCCTAGGAGTGGTAGGCACGATCTACTGTCTGGCAGGGATATATGTATTATGTTTCACATTATCACACAGACCCCCCTAAACCTCCCGGCACTTATGATTGAGGCCATGAGAGAAACTCTGAACAGATCTAAGGCACATTTGCCTTTTGGTATGGCCCTGACTAGAGTATTTAGGAGGTTTGGTGTTAGCTGTGAGGGGGAGGCTCCTATCAAGCTATCTCATGTTGACACTTTCAACCTACACACTTTGCACCGAATGGGTTTCACAAAGACTGGTGGTGGTTGGATCAGGGGAGCTGAGGAGAGAGCAGAGGAGAGAGCTGAGGAGACAGCTGGAGACAGAACTGAAGTTAGAGCTGAAGAAGAAGAAGGTCCATCATCTCCTATTCATGACTTCAGGGCAGCTTCACCAGATATTCAGTTCTTTCCGGATCTAGAGGCTGGCCCTTCGGAGTTTACCAGGATGCCCACACCAGTGCTTCAGCCAGAGAGCAGAGCACCTCCGTCAGAGTTCACACTGTCTGATGATCAGATTGAGCGGATTTCACAGCGTGTGGCTTCATTATTGTCTAGTCAGTGGAGCAGTACTACATTTGCACCAGGGGTTACTTCTTCTGATCAGACTTTGACTCCCCACATCTCCACAGTGTATCAGA
Organism: Elaeis guineensis; assembly: GCF_000442705.2. Lineage (NCBI taxonomy): Eukaryota > Viridiplantae > Streptophyta > Magnoliopsida > Arecales > Arecaceae > Elaeis > Elaeis guineensis. Next base: position 94,052,881 of record NC_025998.2, on the reverse strand, counting down.
TGATGACAGATCAGTCCCTCCAGATTCAGCAGCTTGAGGACTCTATTTTGAGATTGACTGGCAGAGTCCTTGACTTGCAGGGGCAAGTCTTTGACTTGGCCCATCCTCAGCCACAGGAGTCTTCGATTGAGGTCACTGATCTCACTGCAGAGGCTGGCAGACTTAGAGGAGCTCTTGAGGGAGGTTATGAGTTACTAAGGAAGGAGATCAGAGGATCGAGTGACTATGCGACTACCCAGTTCACTGCTCTTCTTCAGGCTATTTCTAGGGCACTAACTGTACTTGATTCCATCAGACTTACCCTTTCTGTTCAGTCCCTAGCTTCTCAGCATTCTCAGCCACCCAGTTCCTCCCGCTCGCCTGCTCGTACCAGTACTTCCACTCGTGCCAGAGGCAGACGGGGTAGAGGACGCACTTCTGATTCAGATCCATCTGCTCCTTATCACATTTCTGATGATTCCGATCATTGACTTATCTTGATCATTTCTAGATCCTAGGTGTTAGTGTTTTGTCCTTTCTAGGATCTGTATTTTGGGGCAATGTATTGACATGTGCTAGTTGGCTTTGTATGTTATGATCTATGTACTGAAACAATTATGGTTTTATGATATCATCTTTTTTTTCCTTTGTAATGATGTTTATCATACTTTGGTTATATATTTCTCCTTTGTGGAATATTGTCTTCTCTTTGTGGTATTATCATCTTATGATTGCTGTTAATAGTTGCTACATTAAGGGGGAGTAAACTCTACAGAAGAAGAAATTAAAGAATGCTTCACAAAAAGGAGGAGTTAACCTTGTATGATGATGTCAAAAAGGGGGAGAAATTAAACAAAAACAAATCCATCAAAAGCAAAAACTACAAATTATGATTATGAGAAATTAATAAATTGAAAATTTTAAGTACAAATCCCAAGTATACTGCAAATAAGTACCTTTTAAAATTACTTATACTCTGATTTGCTGTAAACATTTGGATATGCTCTGATAGGCTCCAACCTACTCTGATATATTGAATACATTGCTCTGATACATTGAAAAACTGTTTTTACTACTCTGATACATTGCTAAATTTTTCTCTGATACATTGTAAAATTGTCTTCCCTACACTGATACATTGCAAGATTTTCATTTCTCTTGCTCTGATACATCTTAAACTTAAATGCTCTAATACTCTTTCCAAATCAACTATTCAATATGCTTTGGCACACATGACTAGTTTTGAGATTTGAGAAAATCTTTCAAAATACAGTTTGCTCTGATAGTAAAATCAAATTTTCTGCTCTAACACCAAAACAATTATCCAATGAGCATATCTTCCAATCTTTAAGCAAATGGACAAACTATTTATGCATATAACCATTTGTATCACATGCCAAAAGAATCATACTCTTTTCAAGCATATGCACCTAAAATGCAATCTTTTGAAATTCATGATTCATATAAATGCTTTTGTTCAAATGTTTTGCCATCATCAAAAAGGGGGAGATTGTTGCTCCTAGATTGATTTTGATGATTACAAAATAGTTTGAAGGGATACAAATATTTTTTATTTTTGAAAAAGTCCTTATGCTCTACAGGGGCAAAATCGTAATTTCATCAAAACTCTGATTTGATAGTATCATCTTGTAGAACAAATGATTTGTAATCTATTGGTGAAGATTTCATTATTTTTGGACTTATATTTTTGAAGTTATGAAGGTTTGAAGTGCATGAGTCGACTCATGGCACAATGAGCTGATTGGCACGCTAAAATCCTGTTGGCACGCGACCTTTTTTGGCTTGGCACGGCTTGTGAGTCGACTCATGAGTCGACCCACAAGGCATGAGTCGACTCATGAGTCGACCTCTGTTAGTGTGGGCCAAAATTTCCAGAAACTTGATTTTCTGAATGTTGCATCAGAGGTCGACTCATGAGTCGACCCCTGAAGCATGAGTCGACTCATGAGTCGACCCCTGCGACAGGATTTGCCTGTAACGGCTAGTTTTTGGCCAGATTTAGTTGCTTTTAATGCTCACCTTTTGTGCTCTAACGGCTCTTTTTCTGTCTAGTTTGTTTTTCTTTGTTTCTTAAGGCTATAAAAGGTTTCAAAAGGTGGAAAACAACAAGAAGAGACATCCAAATATTCAAGAGGCATTCAAGAGATTTGAAAAGAGAAAAGAAAGAGCATTCAAGAGGGCATTCAAGTGCATTCAAGAGAGAGTTTCTCAAGCCAACTTCTCAACCTCATTCAAGAGCTCATTTAAAGCCCTCAAGAAGCCTTCAATCAAAGCTCACCAACTCCTCAAGCATTTATTCCTTTTCTCATCCATTTTGAGGAAATCAAAGAAGGGCTTCTTCTTTTGAGTAAAGCGTATTTATTGTTATTCTCGCTCATTTAAGGAGCTATTCTTGTACTTATTTGTGCTCTAAACTGATTTTATCTTGTGAGTAATTATTTTGTTTTGGAGGGTTTCCAAAACAAGGGAAGGTTGATCCGAACCTGAAATCGGAGTGTATTGGGTCGGCTTGTACCCGAGAAACAAGTGGACTAGCTTGGGATAGCTAGTGTCGGAGGTTCCGACGTTTGTATTCGGGTTGAATACAAAGTATAGTGGATTGGAATTCCCAAGTAGAAGCTTGGGGAGTGGATGTAGGTGCAAGGTTGGCACCGAACCACTATAAATCCTTGTGTTTGTGGCATGCTTTATTGTTTCTCTTTAATTCTCCATTATATCCTTGCATTCTTGCTTTAAGCAATTAATCTCAAACTAAAGTCTCTCTCTCCTCATTCATCAAGCTTTTGATATATATTTTTCATAAGTAATTAGTTAAGCCTAAATTCTTTAAAACCCAATTCACCCCCCCTCTTGGGTTGCATAGCTGGGCAACAAGTACCATCTCAAGTCAAAAGATCAGTCACACAACTACAGCATCGAGATAATCACTGACGATCGAATAGAAATTCAAGTGATCTCTCGTATGGTCGTGCTTAGTACTAGTTGTTCTCTAACAACCACCCACACTCGTCATCCTGTATCTTTACACAGTACATTAGAGACTCATCTATTTCGAAAAAAATGATTTGTACACCAGTCTATTTAGATCTATCATCATCCTCATGATGATCTTATGATCGAAAATATTTAAGAATTAAATACATGTCTCTAATTCTCAACACTTTGAGAATATATATCGAAACTAATTTCATGGATGATTCAAGAACACATCATACTTGAATGAAAAAAAAATTATCCTTTTATTGATTATATCAATGTATTAATTATAAAATTATGTCCTAGAATTATTACAATGTGTCAGTCATATTGGCTTCTAGGATATACATCTAACAATCTTCCACTTAGACTAAAGTCAATTGGCCACAAATCTAAGTCCCATCTTCTCAAGGTGGACTTCCATTTTTAGTTGGCTCAACTGCTTACTTAGTCAGTGGGTCTGCCACATTGTCTGTGAAGTCTACTCTTCACACCTCGATATGAGGTAGTCATGTACACTACTACTCTATGTGTTTGGACTTTTGGTGAGATTTTGGGCTTTTTAGCAAGGGCTATGGTGCCATTATCTTTGCAGTACTGTGTCAGGGTATGACATCCAGTTCTACAACTAATATTAGAGCTAGAATTCGTCCTACATATCTACAGCATATTCAGCCTCCATTGATCAAATATTCAGAACCCTTCTAATATATTGAACAAGAATACACCCTCAACTCGCAACTCAAAATCCCCTCCAAAGATCAAGAATAAATCTTTAGTCATTCTCAAGTACTTAAGGATGTTCTTCACAGCTATCCAGTGCTCTTCATCTGGATTCGATTGATATCTGTTCGTGACACTCATGGCAAGGACAATATCAGGTCGAGTACATAGCATGGCATATATGAGGCTTCCTATGGTCGAGGTATAAAGAATCATACTTATGCACTATATCTCCTCAGCTATGGTCGGACACATCATCTTGGAGAGACTAATACCATGCCTAAGAGGTAAGAGACCTCTCTTGGAGTTATCTATGCTGAACCTCTTTAGCATATTCTTTATGTACAGCTTTTGTGACAGGCCAAGCATCCATTTAGGTCTATCCCTATAGACCTTTATTTTGAGAATATAGGATGCTTCCCTTAGGTCTTTCATGGAGAATTCTTTAGACAACTATTTTTTGACCATGGTCAGCATGGGAATGTCATTCCCAATAAGGAGAATATCATCCCCGTATAATATAAAGAAGGTGATCGCACTCCTACTGACCCTCTTGTACACACAAGATTTTTTTTCATTTTTGATGAAATCAAATGATTTGATTGCCTCATCAAAATGATAGTTCTAACTTTGAGAAGCTTAGTTTAATCTGTATATGGATCTTTGCAGCTTGTAGACTCTGTGATCACCATCACCAGACGTGAAACCCATAGGCTGTTCCATATAGATATCTTCCTTAAGATATCCATTCAGAAAAGCAGTTTTCATATCCATCTATCAGATTTTATAAGCATAGTAAGCTGTAACAGCAAGCAAAGTGTGGATGGATTTCACCATGGCTACCGACGAGAAAGTTTCCTGATAGTCAATGTCTTCGCACTGACTATAACCTTTAACCACAAGACTAGCTTTATAAGTCTCTACCTTACCATCAGCACCTATCTTCCTTTTATAGATCTATTTACACCCAATAGATATGATATCCTCAGGTAGATCTACTAAAGTCCATACTTGATTCTAGTGCATCAAGTTAATTTCTGACTTCATAGCATCTAATTATTTTTTGAAATCAATGTCAGACATTGTCTCGTCAAAGGTATTAGGGTCATCACTATGACCCCTATCTCCCATAAGAAATATTTTTTTTACTTTCTCTGTAAGCATACCCATGTACCTTTCTAGAGGTCGGGAGACCCTACTAGATCTACGAGGTGGTAGAGAAACATCAACTACTAGCTCATAGACTATGGGTTCCTAAGGATCTATAGCTCTGAGCTCTTCATAGACTTTCTCTTCGAGCTCCACTAACCTCTCACTGCTGCCATCTTGGATAAACTAATTTTCTAAGAATACGGTATTTCGACTCACAATCACATTATGATCTTATGATAAGTAGAAGTAGTATCCCATAGATTCTTTTGGATACTCTATAAAGTGAGCTATAATAGATCTATTCTCTAGCTTATCCATCATTTATCTCTTGACATAGGCCAGACATCTCTAAGTCTTGAGATAACCCAGATTCAGCTTCTTACCAAACCATATCTCATGCAGTGTAGTAGGAACGGATTTTGATGGAATCTTATTCAACAAGTGAATGACAGTTAACAAGACATGTCTCAAAGAAATAAGAATAGATCAGTGAAGCTCATCATGGATCAGACCATATCCAATAGGATCCTGTTCCTCCTTTCGGATACTCCGTTGAGCTGAGGTATTCCAAGAGAGGTCCACTGAGAGACTATGCTGTTATCCTAAAGATATCTTAGAAATTTTTGACTAAGTTATTCACCTCCTCGATTAGATCAAAGAACCTTAACGGGTTTGCCTGTTTGCTTTTCTACTTCATACCTGAATTTTTTAAACTTTTCAAAGGCCTCAGACTTGTGTTTCATGAGATACACATATTTGTACCTAGACAGGTCATCGATAAAGATAATGAAGTAGGTATAATCATCTTTGGCCTGCACATCAAATTGCCCACATATGTTGGTGTATACCAGGGTAAGTAACTCTGTGGGCCTTTCTCCATGTCCTACGAAAGGCAACTTGGCTATCTTTTCTCGAAGATAGGATTTACAAGCTGGATACGATTTTGGGTTAAGAGAGCCAAGGATCCCATCCTTCTCTAGTCTGTTTATCCTATCCTTTCCAATATGACCTAGTTTATGGTGCCACAAGTACTTCTGGTTAATTTCATCTTTGGATCTTTTTTGACCTACGGCACTCACTATTTATTTGTTTAGGTTCATATTTGCATCAACATGCAAGTGATAAAGACTGTCAATTAAAAGACCTCGTGCAACCAATTTATTTCATAAATAAATGGAATAAAAATCTTTATTGAAATAAATTTTAAAACCTTTCTATGCTAGCACAAACATGAAAATTAAATTTCGACTAGCTATAGGAACATAATAACAGTCTTTTAAATCTAATCTAACACCAGACGATAATCGAAGAGGGTAAGTGCCAACGGCCTCTGTAGCAACCTTTACTCTATTGCCGACCTGAAGGATCATATCACCTTTCCTCAATTTTTTACTTTCTATCAGATCCTGTATTGAGGTACATATATGAGCACTCGAGCCAGAGTTTAATATCCAACTAGAAGTAGAAGAAACCATAAGGTTAGATTCAATTACGAGCATACCTTCGGAAGGTTTATCACCCTTTTTGATCTTTAGGCTCTTCAAGTATTTAGGATAGTTCCTCCTCTAGTGGCTTTCAGCATGATAGTGGAAACACTTTCTCTTTACCTCAGCCACCTTTGAATCATCCTTCTTTGGTTTGCTCTCTTTCTTTTGCTTCTTCACAGATTTAGCCTTCTTTCTTCTAGTAGATCTTCTCTTGGAAGAAGAAGTCCATTTCATAGTGAGAATAGTGCCTCTTAAACTCTTTAAGATACCCTCCGTATGGTGACTAACATGTTGATGAGTTCGGGAATAGTGCAGTCAAGTTTGTTCATATAAAAATTCATAATGAATTGACTATATGAACTGGTAAGAAATTGAAGGATCAGATTCTTCTATAATTTTTTTTTGCATTTTTAGCTCGAGCTTCTTAAGCTCCTCAATATCCTTGATCACATCATACTATGCTCATGGACGGACTGCCCCTCATGCATCTTCAGATTGAAGAGTCTCTTGGACACTTCAAAACTCACAGCATGGCTCTGCACACTATACAACTCTAGTAAGTGAGTGATCATAGCCCGGATAGTGGGCATATGCTCGTGCTGGCTTTGCAACTCGTTTAACATGGATGCCAGCACATAACACTTGACCCGACTGTCTTCATCTATCCACTTCTCAAAAGAAGCTTTTTGCTCAGCAGTAGGACAGTTTGGTAGTACTACGGGATTCTGTTCGAGAACATGGCTTAATTTTTTTTGAGATTAGGATAATCCTGAGGTTTTTAAGCCAGTCTTTGTAATTGGTACTGATCAAATAATTGGTTTCAAAGATGCAGGCTAGAGGATTTGAGGCTGACATTATGGTTTAGCTGCGAGAGTAGAGATTCAAGTTAGACTTCTGTACTTAATGTTTATATTTATTTTTAGGGATTTTAAGATGCAAACAATGACTCCCACTAATTTATCGGATTCCTCCACTCTCTGAGAAGGAAACAAAAATCCTAATGCGATAAAGGATTCCTAGTCGGTGCTGCGGTCCCACCGATGATATACACCTTATCTAACAGTCATTGGTAACATGCACACCGATGCATGGACAACTCTTTGTCTAGATGCTTCACTAAGCATGTTGCAGTGACTTGATCTCTAAGTCATGTGGGCTCACCTAACAGTTATTATCCATATTTTTTAGTTAAGCCCGACCCACCATTCACAAGTAGGTGCAAGGCCGTCATTGGATCCCTCACCTAACAGTTATTGGGTCTAACCCCATCCTTACCTTGGAACAACTCTTTGCTAAAAGAGTGGTTGCGTATTTTCGATACAACTGAATCATTGTAACTAGTCGAGAACAATCAACGTCAGTAGCACGCCTGCACATCTACAATGGTGGAAGACCTATGGACTTAATATTTATGGAGAGGTTTAGGTTTAAGTCTTGATGCGTAGTCGTTGATAGCACCAAAAATAACTCTACTCACTACGTAGGTAGGATGAGTCGAGATCGTATCCTCAGGGACCTTGGGCTAAGTTGAGATGGTAAAATAAAAGAAAGAAGTGTTGTTTTTGATTTAGAGAATAAATTATCTTAAAATTGATGTAATTAGAAAATAAAGAGCTCGGGAGTTTTGAATTAATTTTGCACTAGTAGAGTTGTATCTCTCTTTTTTTTTTTTTAGATGCGATTAATCTTAGAAAAAATATCTATCTTTCCTTGGCACACCCCGTACCCGTAGATCATGGTGCATCTCTGAAAAGTACTAGGTAAACAACTCTTCTTTCCTCGGCACGCCCCGTACCCGTAGATCACGGTGCATCTCCGAAAAGTAAAAGTTATTCCTAATATTAATCTAACAGGAAAGCATATGAAAGAGAGCAAATAAAGAACTCATGATGATTTAAATAAAAAGCATAATCTTTATTGCATATAAAGAAATACAAGAAAGTTTAAAACAATAAACTCACTCTGTGTCGTTACAAAATTTTTTCTCCACTCTCGAGACTACTAGCCTAGCTGCTCATGGAGTAATCCCTTTCTCTTCCTCTATGCAAGGCTCTAGAAGAATTTCTGAGCTCCCCCTTCAAATGAGAGTACAAAAGCCTTTTTATAAGTGTTAGGAGGGAGGAGTTTTACATGGTTTTCAGATGTGGGACTAAAGAAAATACTAAGGATTAAAAGATGGATGGATGAGATGGAAAGATCACAAGCAGATAAAGAAAATATAATTTCTTCCTCTTAAAGTATTTCCAAGTATTATATTTTTTCCTTTAATTTTCAGATCCATCTGCTATCTGTTCGCCACTGTGTCCGTGCGCCCGCAATGTCGTGCGAACCCGCCATGCTGCACGAACCCGCTATGCCGCGCACTCGATATGCCGCGTGCCCGCCATGCCGCGCGAACCTTTTTGATTACAAAAAAAAACTTTTGTTTCTTTACAATGACGTCTATATCCTTTTTGGATTCCTTGCATAGTATCTTCATTTTCTATAATACCGTATGCATCCTTCTTTTATTTAAATTTTATTTTAAGTCTAATTTTTTTCAAACTTGAGTCTTTTTGATTTACGAATCAAACTTTTTATATCGACGATCACCTTTCTTGTAAAACATAAAAAGAAGCATCAAATTTTTAATAAATAAAATAAATTAAATATAATTTTTTATTTTAAATGATTTAAATTAAGTATTTATCACACCCCCCAACTTGAATTTTGCTCGTCCTCGAGTAAAATAGATATATCAGCATTGTGTACCGACTCGATCTTGAATAAAAAATTAGGTTAGACATCCCAAAAGGTAGATGATACCTGGTCAGACCATTAAAGAGATACTTCATTGGATTGTCAATTTGACCCAATTAGTGGCTGAGTATTAACTAAAGAAATTTTAAGAGTTTTTCTTTCACCAACTCTCCACTTTACTCTTTAAATCCTCTAACTTAATGTGAGAGAGGTTTATTATCTTCTTACAATTTAGTCTCCTTATTATCTATTATTATTATTATTTTTTTTAACATTGCCCACCTTTTTACGCGAACCACAACACTTACTTAGGCGAAGGGGCCCAATTACTCAGTAGGAAACCAATTTTTTATTTTTTTTAAATAAAAATTTTAAGGAGAATTTTTGCATACCTCGACCTTTCCACCTAATCTCTCATGAAGTAGATTCTTTATTGAGATCAGTAAGAAGAGGGTTATAGAATCACTCTTAAAATTTGATCTAGTCTAAATCTTACCATTCATTGAGTTTTCTTAATAATTTATTTCTTAGTATCTCTAAAATTATCTTGACTGTTAATCATTCATTGATTAGGATGCCTAATTGACTTTTAATCAAAATAAAATTTGGATACACAAAACTAATTATTTCTGACCATACTCAAGGATTTGATTAATTTTCTTCCCCCCTCTAACTTAATCTACATTGTCCTCAATGGAGTAGGAAAGCAAAGAAAATAAAAGGAGAGAGTGCACCTGGAATTATTTTACTTCGAAAGTTGAAGATAGCTTCATTAATTAATAGGCTCTTGTTCTAAATTTCTACAGCTGCAGTAAAGTAAAAAAAATATAAAATTATTGAGTTGCCTCCCAACAAGTGCTAAGTTTTACGTCTTCAGCCAGACGTCAAGTTTATTATTCATTATAAAGTGAATCACACAGGTAGATGGTGTCAATTCGTTCTTTATGTGCAATTTCATCTACATATGGCTTCAGACATTGGCCGTTTACCTTAAATGTATTGCCATTCTGGGGATCATAAATTTTAATTGCTCCATGTGGAAATATTTGTGTGACAATGAAAGGTCCATCCCATCGAGATCGAAGTTTATCGGGAAAAAGGCGTAACCTGAAATTGAAAAGCCATACCTTTTGATTTAGCTCAAATGATTTTCTAGAGATATATTTGTCATGAAATGCTTTGGTTCGAGCCTTGTAAATTCGTGAACTCTCATATGCATTGTTGCGAAGTTCTTCCAGTTCATTGATTTGCAACCTTCAATTAGAACCTGCATTCTTCATGTTAAAATTAAACATTCGTATGGCCCAGAGTGCACGATGTTCTAATTCAACCGGCAGATGGCAAGCTTTGCCATAAACTAGTCGGTAGGGTGACATACCGATAGGGGTTTTAAAAGCTGTATGGTAAGCCCATAATGCATCATCTAAGTGAAGAGACCAATCCTTTCTATCGGGCCTAACCGTCTTTTCTAGGATATGTTTAATCTCCCTATTTGACACCTCTACCTGACCATTAGTTTGGGGGTGATATGGTGTGGCCACTTTGTGTGTAATATTATATTTTTTCATAAGTGTTTCAAAATGTTTATTCATAAAATGAGTCCCCCCGTCATTAATGATCATCCTTGGGAAGCCAAATCGACTAATGATGTTTCATTGGATAAAACTAGTTACAACTTTATTATCATTAGTCCGTGTAGCTATTGCCTCCACCCATTTTGACACATAATCAACTGCCACCAGAATATATTCGAATCCAAACGAGGCTAGAAAAGGTCCCATGAAATCAATCCCCCAAACATCGAAGATTTCTACTACTAAAATGGGGGTCAGCGGCATCATATCCTTCTTGGATAAATTTTTTGTTTGCTGACATTGCAGACAACTTCGGCCAAATTCATGTGCATCCTTGAAAAGCATTGGCCAATAAAATCCACTCTGTAGTACTTTTGCTATAGTTTTTCTTCCACTAAAATATCCCCCACATGTCGAAGAATGGCAAAAAGTGAGAGTGCTTTGGAATTCACTTTCGAGGACACAACGGTGAATAATTTGGTCAGGATAGTATTTGAATAGTTCAAGTTCCTCCCAGAAATAATGTTTAATTTGTGAGAAAAATTGATCCTTTTCTTATTTTGTCCAGTGAGAAGGTACTTGTCCTGTTAACAAGTAATTGACAATATGGGCAAACCATGGAGGACGGCTAGAGAAGATTGCGAAAAGTTATTCGTCAGGAAATTTCTCTTTGACCTCATCTATGCCTATCATGTGTTCAACTAAGATCCTGGAGATGTGATCAGCTACCACATTCTCGGAACCCTTCTTATCTCAGATTTTCAGATCGAATTCTTGTAAAAGAAGGATCCATCTAATCAAATACGGTTTAGTATCTTTCTTTGAGAGGAGATGTTTCAGAGCCACATGATCAGAGTAAACTAGAACCTTATACCCTAACAGATATGAGCAAAATTTTTTAAGGACAAACACTACTGCTAGTAGCTCTTTTTCTATTGTGGTGTAGTTTAATTGGGCATCGAAAAGAGTCTTGCTAGCATAATAGATCACATGTGGTTCTTTATTGATTTTTTGGCCTAAGACAGCACCTATTGCAAAGTCAGAGGCATCACACATAATCTCAAATAGAATGGACCAGTCAGGGGGTTTTATTATGGGTGCTGTTGTCAGGGCTGTTCGTAATGTGTTTAATGCTTTCAAACAGTCTTCGTCAAAGACAAATGGTGTGTCTTTGGCCAACAGATTGCACAAGGGTCTTGAAATTTTGCTAAAGTCTTTGATGAAGCGTCTATAAAATCCGGCATGACCTAAGAAGGATCGTATTTGTCGGACCGAAGTAGGGGGTGGTAGTTTTGAAATGACCTCAACTTTGGCTTTATCTACCTCGATCCCTCTTTCAGAAATAATATGTCCTAATATAATTCCTTTCCGTACCATGAAATGGCTCTTTTCCCAACTTAGGACAAGATTTATTTCCATACACCGTTTAAGAACTTTGGAAAGATTATGGAGACAATCCTCAAAGGTGGTTCCAAACACAAAAAAATCATCCATAAAAACTTCAAAATATTTGTCCACCATATCCAAAAAAATGGCCAGTATGCACCGTTGAAATGTAGCGGGTGCATTGCAGAGCCCGAATGGCATACACCGAAAAGTGAAGGTGCCATAGGGGCAGGTGAAGGTAGTCTTTTCTTGGTCATTCGAAAATATAGGTACTTGATTGTACCCTGAATAACCATCAAAAAAATAGAAAAAACTTTGTCCTGCTAACCATTCTAAGATTTGGTTGATGAAGGGCAATGAAAAATGGTCCTTCCTAGTAACGACATTTAGTTTTCTATAATCTATGTATACTCGCCATCCAGATGATATGCGAGTGGGAAGCAGTTCACCTTCTTCATTCTCAACCACAGTAATACCTGATTTCTTAGGTACTACTTGAGTGGGACAGACCCATTTACTATCGGATATGGGGTAGATGATTCCAGCATCTAACCACTTTACCACCTCTTTCTTTACTACTTCATGCATGTTTGGGTTCAATCTCCTCTGCATATCTCAATGGCGTTTGGCATTTGCCTCAAAATGAATATGGTGCATGCAAATGGAGAGGTCAATTCTTTTTAAATCGGTAATGGACCAATCGATAGCCTCTTTGTGTTCCTTCAGAATACCAATCAATTATGCTTCCTGATTAGGGGTCAAGTCTGATGCAATGATTGCCGGGAGGGTGTCATTGGGTCCTAGAAATACATACTTGAGTATAGCAGGAAGGAGTTTCAATTCTAACGTAGGTGGTGATTCTAAAGATGGGACTATTGGTGTACTGGCTAATGTGGGCAATGGCTCATACTTGATTGTCCATGGAGGAGTGGTTTTATCATGTGGTGTATCCAACAAGGTGTTAACTTTTTTCATATATCCCTTAAAGTCATACACTCCAAAGTGAGCCAAGCAAGTATCTAAGGGGTCTGGTGCTAGAATTGTGGGTGTTGCATCTTCTATAATGTCTTCTAGTGTATCTACTTCGAAGCAAATATCCATTGATGGTCCTTGAGAAGCACCAAACACATTCAGTCTCAGTTTTTTATTCCCAAACGATACGTCCATGACTCCTGTCCTACAATTAATGCATGCATTTGTCGTAGCTAAGAAGGGTCATCCTAAGATAATGGGAATTTATCTTGGGTTGCCACTTAGTTCCATGTCGAGAATCAGAAAATCAACTGAAAAGTAAAACTCATCTACCTTGACCAAGACATCCTCAAGCATTCCACATGGTTCCTTAATTGATCTGTCGGCTAATTGCAGTGTGACTGATGTGGGTTTTAGTTCTCTGAATCCAAAAAGTTCATACACCAAACTAAGTAAAAGATTCACACTTGCCCCTAAGTCCAGAAGAGCTTTTTCAATGTGATAATCTTCTATAACACAAGAAATGATGGGGGCTCCTGGATCCTTAAGCTTTGGAGGAGTGGCATGCTGGAAGACAGAACTAGCATGTTCAGTGAGATGTACTTTCTTTGGGATTTGTGATCTAGATTTATATTTTTGGGTGCACAAATCCTTCAAAAATTTGGCATAAGCAGGGACCTGTTTGATTGCATCTAGAAGGGGAAGATTAATTTGGACTTGCTTAAATAATTCCAACATCTCGTCAAGTCTTCCTTCCTTCTTATCTGCAGGAATAGAGGCTTTTAGGGCATCCGAAAATGGGGCTTTAGGCAAGTAAGATGATTCCGGTGCAGTTGGTTCATTCTTTATTTTAAGGTCCTTCTTGTTCATGGGTGATTTGGCTTCGGTTAGAGGTTTAGGGTCGATCTCATTGGTTTTACTAGTGTATTCAATGACCTTCCCACTTCTCAGAGTCATGATTGATTTGGCATGTTCAGAAAAAGCTTCTAGGGTATTAGAGCTCTCAATCATAAATTGCCCTCTTGGGTTGCTCTCGGATTGGCTAGGTAATTTTTCTCCTTTCCTCTTACTGAATGCAGTCGCTAGTTGACCTATTTGGGTCTCTAGCTTAGCAATGGATTGTATGTGGGAGTTAAGGGTCTGAGTGTTGACTTTTAATCGTTCTAGTGCTTTCAGAATTTTTTCCTCAAAAGCTGAGCTATGACCAGTAGTAGATGGTTGAGGAGTATTTTGAAATTGATGGTATGGTCCATACCTATATGTTGGGTCCTGATATTGAGGTCGAGGTGCGGCAGGGCCAACCACTGGTTGTGATCTCCAGGAAAATTTGGTTGGTTTCTCCAGCTGGGGTTATAAGTGTTCGAATATGGATCATTTTCTGATCTGCGAGCTTGTTGGACTTGAGCTTGCTGAACCTGCTCATGCACAAACTCAGAAAATTGAGGTGCGGCTGGGCATTCACTAACAAAATGATTCGGACTTGCACACAATGCACAAACTTCTTGGATTGGGTTAGGTGAAATCGGAGATTGTTCAGTATTTAGAAGATGGTCTAATTTTTGGGACAGTTCATCTACCTTACTGTGGATATCCATGATGTTTTCAATCTGATAAATTCTACTTCTTTTTTGTTGAAGCATGGGTTGTTCTCTAGTAGTGACAGACATATGATGTAGAAAATTCTCACTAAGTGTTTCAAAGAGCTGCCAGGCTTCATCCTCACTCTTTAGCATCGATGTCCCACCACATGATGCATCAACCATTTATCGGTGTTTCTCTGATAGACCATCATAAAAATACTGACAAAGTTGCCATTTAGGGACAGCATGGTGTGGACATTTACGAATGAGGTCCCATAACCTTTCCCAGTTCACCCTCTAATTGGAAAAAACTAGTGATAGCTTTTCTAATTTGATTTGTTTTTCCAATTGAAAAGTATTTCTTGAGAAATTCTCTCTGAAGATGATCCCAAGTTGAAATGGTTATAGAGTCTAAGGAGTTTAACCAATGCTTGGCTTTGTCCTTAAGTGAGAAAGGGAACAGTTTCAACCTAAGGGCATCATCGGAGAAGTTTTGAATTTTTACTGTGGAACAAATTTTAAGAAATTCATCCAAGTGTTTGTATGGGTCCTCGTTACTAAGTCCATAGAATGATGGCAATATTTGAATAATGCTAGACTTAATCTCATATTGGGTAGCTTCTACTGGAGGTGCTTGAATGCATGGAGAGTAGGTATACGAGGATGGAGTGAAATATTCTCTCAATGAGCGTGGAGGATTAGCCTCACCAGGTGCAGCCATGTTTCTAACTCGGATAGTTCAAAGAGTCTTTTTTAATTCTTCATCTAATGATTGCAAGTCAGGTTTTAGTGATCGTCGACCTAACATGCAACTAAAAGGTCTATGTAGGACTATCCTAGTCTGTTAAGGATTTTTTTTTTTTATTAAGAGGAGAAGAGAAGAGAGAAAAGAGTTCCAAAGAAGAGATCCTAAGAAGTTCTAAAACTAATAGAAGAATTAGTTGTGGTTAGATTTTAATTACAATCAAGTTAGCACGCAGTGGACTCTCTATCCTAAAGTTACCCTAGTTCTAGACAGCTCGTAACTGTAGTTAGCCTTCAAGCCTTCCAAGTCGGAGCTTGACCAACCAACTGGCCAGATAAGTGTAAGGTCGGTGGGAGTCCCCCCGTTGCTTTCCTTAGACACCAATTAAATTGGTCAGGTCAGCGAACGGAACCAATTAAAAACCACCTTCCTTCGGGCCCAGTCATCCCACAAACCACTTGCCTAGACACCAGCTAGCTGACCAAGTCTAACCTGGTTTAACTCTCAGAGTCACTTGTCCTAATGAGCTCAAAATTCTTAGGGGTCAACGTCTAATTAATTTTAAGGTCTAGGTTATGCAAATGCAAGGGAGTGATTTGTAGGCCAAAGAAGAGTGATCAAATCTCCACCTTATCTTAGTTAATGGGTTGCACCCTTAAAGTTAATTATGGAGATGTAATACAAAGAAACAAGGTGTCCAATCAAGTTAGAAATTTTTATATTTGAGGTTACGCTATTTTATTTAAGTGTTATGAAATGTCAGTGACTTTTTTTTTTAATTCAACCATGCCAAGGTCCCCGGGAATGGTGCCAAAATTTGATGTGTAGTCGTTGATAGCACTAAAAATAACTCTACTCACTATGTAGGTAGGATGAGTCGAGATCGTATCCTCAGGGACCTTGGGCTAAGTTGAGATTGCAAAATAAAAGAAAGAAGTGTTATTTTTTATTTAGAGAATAAATTATCTTAAAATTGATGTAATTAGAAAATAAAGAGCTTGGGAGTTTTGAATTAATTTTGCACTAATAGAGTTGTATCTCTCTCTTTTTTTTAGATGCGATTAATCTTAGGAAAAATACCTATCTTTCCTCAGCACATCCCATACCCGTAGATCACGATGCATCTCCAGAAAGTATTAGGTAAACAACTCTTCTTTCCTCAGCACACCCCGTACCCATAGATCACGGTGTGTTTTCAGAAAGTAAAAGTTGTTCCTAATATTAATCTAACAGAAAAGCATAAATAAAAGCACATGAAAGAGAGCAAATAAAGAACTCATGATGATTTAAATAAAAAGCATAATCTTTATTGCATATAAAAAAAAATAAGAAAGTTTAGAACAATAAACCCACTCTGTGTCGTTACAAAATTTTTTCTCCACTCCTGAGACTGCTGGCCTAGCTGCTCATGGAGTAATCCCTTTCTCTTCCTCTATGCAAGGCTCTAGAAGAATTTCTGGGCTCCCCCTTCAAATGAGAGTACAAAAGCCTTTTTATAGGTGTTAGGAGGGAGGAGTTTTATATGATTTTTAGATGTGAGACTAAAGAAAATACTAAGGATTAAAAGATGGATGGATGAGATGGAAAGATCATAAGCAGATAAAAAAAATACAAATTCTTTCTCTTGAAGTATTTCCAAGTATTATATTTTTTTCTTTAATTTTCAGATCCATCTGCTATCTGTTCGCCATTGTGTCCGCACACCCGTAATGCCGTGCGAACCCGCCATGCTGTGCGAACCCGCTATGCCACGCGCCCGATATGCCGCATGGTCGATATGCCGCACGTTCGCCGCTGCGCGCCCGCCATGCCGCGTGAACCTTTTTGATTACAAAAAGAAACTTTTGTTTCTTTATAATGACGTCTATATCTTTTTTGGGTTCCTTGCATAGTATCTTCATTCTCTATAATATCGTATGCATCCTTCTTTTATTTAAATTTTATTTTAAGTCTAATTTTCTTCAAACTTGAGTCTTTTTGATTTACAAATCGGACTCTTTGTATCGGCGATCATCTTTCCTGTAAAATATAAAAAGAAGCATCAAATTTTTAATAAATAAAATAAATTAAATATAATTTTCTACTTTAAATGACTTAAATTAAGTGTTTATCAAGTCTCATCAATCAGTCATCATATGATCGATCTAACTGGCATGGGCTAAACTAGATTGCTAAGTAACCTAATTCAAGATCCAATCTTTCAAATTGACCAGATAAGTGAAGATCGATGGGGGTCCCTCTGTTGCCTTCCTAAGACACCAATAAATTGACCAGGTCGGCTAACAGAATCAATTAAATAATCACGTCTCATTAACTTATCTCAGACATTAATAGGTCGATTAATCAAAATTGGTTAGCTCAAGCGAATCAGACTTAAACCAACGAGCCAAATTAGGTCCTTAGGTTAATCGATTCTATATATGAGATTCAATTGATTTGATCAACAATAATTGTATGATCATTAACTTAATTGATCTAACCCTTATCAATACTTGACTTGGTTTGATCAATTACTTAATCGAGTTAGACCCATATGACTCAAATTAAAAATCTTAAATGTAATCCTATTATATGACCTAATTTATGATTTTTTCATGACTAAAATCCTCATGCACAAACATAAATTTTAGATTCTAAAATTATATTTCAGATCTAAATTCATTGCATGAAAGTAAGTTTTAAAATATAAAAATAATTTTTAGATTTTATCATTCAAATATATGTCACATATATGCATGTAAAATAAGATCTAAACTAAATTTCAGATCTAAGTATTGTTGAGAAATGTGTCCCAAAAAGCCAGTCGTCAAGCTGTTGACGGTTGAGCAACCAAGTATTGTAATTGATTTGTTAATAAATAAAATATATTTGGCATCTTCATCATAAGCTTTCATCTTCTAATGAACTCCGTTGTTATAATGAAGTCCTTAGGACTATTTAGGTTCAATAAAGAGAGGATTTATCGATTAGTCCTTAAAACTGTTCACGACCAAATGATAGGCTGTTAATAAGGACGACAGCTTCTATCGAGTATAGGTCGCTGTAGGCCATATGGGTTGGTTGTCCTCTTAACCAAAGAGTGTGGAGACACTGGTATGGCATACAGGTGAGATATAAGGGTACATCGTCATTGAACACGACCAACTCCAGAGCATTCTGCTGTCGAGAATGTCTCTGATGGGATATAGGTATAAGTGTCCCTTAGACTTGAGATCGTCTCAGTGACTTGCAAGCAACTCACTGTGCTTTGGTACTGGACTAACTGAATTTCTAATTCAGGGATGGAAGGCTTCTGGGCATAGTCAAGTACTTGCAAAGTCAGAGTGTGATCGAGATGGGATTGACCACTCCAAGAGTTGGAGAAGAATGAGTCACTGTATTTCAATTTAGCAAAACCTTGGCCAGGGTAATCCATCAGATAGATTTGATATTTTGAAATACAATGTGGACAACCTGATCAGAGTTGATAGTTAAACTCTGGGGTATCCTATGATCATTTTGGTCAAGGGGATGAATTATATGAAAACTATATCCGCATGGGTTCTAAGGATGTTGTTCTACACATTCGATCTATCCGATCGTTGGGTACCATTGCTAGATGGTCACTTCGATTGGTATAAAAATTTATTTCTATGCTACCAACTTAGGTTCGGACCTATGAGGTCACACACATTAGAGTTCATGATCCGATCAGATGGTTGATCAACGATTAAGAATCATTCTAGGGTTAAATGATCAATACGATTGACATTTAACCCAGTGCAAGTGTTGCAGGAGGATCTATTAGCAATTCGATTGCTGATTGGCTTAATTTGATTAAGCCAATGAGCTGAGATTAAGTCTAATTAAATATAATTTAATTAGATTTGGTTTGGACTTGATTGGATCAAGTCCAACTGATTTATTGGATAAGCCAAGTACAACGAAAAACTAGTCCTAGTTCAACTAGGACTTGGGTCAATCTAATTTCTAATTTGATTAGAAAATTAAATCAGATTTAAATCTAATTTAATCTGATTAAATTAGGTTCTTAATTGGGTTAAGACCTATTTTAATTGGGTTGATCTAATTTTGATTTGATTTGGTTTGAAAAATCAAATTAAAACAAGTCATAAGATAGAATCCTAGTAAGACTAGGATTCCACCTTGCGCCACATAAGCCTTCTCCATGCCCTCTCTCTTAATTCAATGCCAATATCCACTTATTTTGTGTGACAAAAGCCCTCTCCCAGATCTCTCCCACGTTCACAAAAGGTCTCCTCTCTTCTTTCTTACATGGAAGGTGGTTTGGATCAAATCTAAAAGGAATTAGTTTGGATTTCGAATTCTATGAGATAGAGTTTTAGAAATCCAAAACTCTTTCAATTTAGCACCGAATTTATCCAATTTTTTTTGGAATTTTTGTGACTTTTTAGGGTATACATTGTGCACCCTTTTCTAGTAATACATACATGAAAATATGAAGGAGGTGCTCAAGAGTTGGGTGTCCCTTAACTTGCCATGTTTGGATAAGCCTTGACTAGGTGTTTGACCTAGACAAGGACTCTATCATATCTCTCTATATAAGATTAGTTTCTTCATAAAATTTTAGAAAAAGTCAGAGACTTAAGAGACCTTTGTGCCATCCAAAAATTAGAGAGAAATACCTTTGGGTCATGGAGATATAAAAGATGCAAGTTTGGGTGTCTAGAGAGAAAAACGTGAAGAAGAAGAGGGTCTTCTTCTAGGGATTTTGTTTTCATATCTTTCCTCCCTCCATCTTGAGTTTCCTAAGAGTGTCTCAGATCTGAAACTCCTCCTTTTACTTTCCATCTTTGGAAGAGTCCAAATCAAGAAGAAGGAGGCACCTGATCAACCATCAAAGAAGGATCAGCGCAGTACTAGCATACTGTGCTGATTTTCTGAAGCAGGACTTCTGATCGAGATTCGTGGGCTCGTGTGGATGACTCCTAGAGGTCGGATGCATGTGCGGCTTCAAACATCATCCTCAAGCCCAGATCAACAAGGTTAGAATGTCTAACTTGCAAGGTAATAGATCTGATCTATTGTTTAATACATACATTAGATATAAATATAGAAACATGTTGATATGATCAACATGTAGTTCATGCTATATTTATATATTTTAATTTCTGATTTAATGCTATATAATAATCATGTAATAGGATCTTAGATCTAGAGATTTTTTAATTTTAGAAAATAAATTTTGATTTATTTTAGTCTTCCGCTGTATAATCTTGAAAAAGTTTCAAGATCTAACCCTGAAACCCTAGATAAGGTTCCTACAATTGGTATCAGAGCCTAGATTCTTTATTACATGATTATTTATATATGTTTAGATTATTTTTTAGATTAGATCTAATTTATAATCTGATTATTAAATCTGAAATTAAAATTTTAGATCAATCACAAACTGCAAGGTTGTCCTGCTGTAAGGTTTACCCCTTACAGTGCAAAGGTTGTCCTAGTTTGTGTAGATCTATCTTTAATCATAAATTTGTTAGATATGATCTAGATTATATTTATAATTTATTAGATTTAAAAGATATTTAAATCTAAAATAAAATCTCTTTGTTAATAATTTTTGTGCAAAAAAATTGTTTAAAGTTGAAATTGTTTCAATTACATGAACCTGTTTAGATTAGATCTAAAGTAGTTTCATGTTTATTTCACTTACATCTTGATTATGAATCAAACATGCAATATGGTTGGTAGAATCATATTATAAAATTATTTTACATATATGAAAATTATTTTTTGAAAAGCCAAACCCAACCCTCAGCCCAAAACTTAATTAAGAATTAAGAAGTTGTTTGATTAGGTTCTAGGATTGTGAATTGAAAAACCTAAGACACAAATCATAACACATTGGGTTAATGGGTTAGTGGGAATTAGGTCCATTAATTGGGTTAGACCTATGGTTAGATTAAAGATGGACTTAATTAGAGAATTGACTAAATCTAATCAATTGTTGTCTTAGATTAGGTCAAGAATTCTCTAGATCAATTACAATAGTTATAGTTGGTCAAGTCCATGTCTTTAACGAGAACCAAATGGACTTGATTCTTGGCTAAGCAGTCTAGCACGAACTGTAAGGTTGATCTAATCGAAACTAATTAAATCAGTTGGTGTCTAAGGTAAACCAGACCGGTGGTTTTTAATTGGGAGCCCGCTTACCTGGCCATTTCTGATGGTGTCTAAGGCAAGCTTTGGTAGACCCTCCCACTGATCGAACTTACCTGGCCTCTTGGTGAAATTATGTTTTGATCGGATCACTTGACTATTCGAGCTGACCCATGTCAGCTAGGTAAATCAGTGTGACTGATTTAGGTGCTCCTAGACCAGCCCTTTTAATGGTCTCCCTTAAGCTGACTTGGTGAAGCCAGTGGGAGGATCATGATAAGCTGGTTCATCTGACCTCATCCTCTATATTATTTAAATCCTTTAAAATTATTAGGTCTTTAAAATGATAAAGTTATGGAGATAACTGAGTCATAGCCTCCCATTAAGGTGTTTGATAATGAGTCCATTAACTCAATAATCATTGCAGACCCAAAGGCCTGGTGCTTGTTGACTAATGGAACTATCACTCATCATATGATGACTTGGAAGTGTCTCTCTAATGGTGGTTAGGTGAGCCAACCAAAGTTGGGCTTAATCATTCATTGGTTAGATACACCAAGTATGATCATGTTAATGGTTGGACCTAACCGGATCCTTATAGTGGAGGCCAAAGCCTACTGATTAGGTTTCTAGGGCAAAATTAAAATTACTAAAAATTGTTTAGAGAAATAATTGGTTATGAACCTACCCTTAGATGTACATGGGTTGACCAACCAAAGTTGGGCTTGTGTGCAGTCTAAGTGGATTCTAGTACCCGCTAAGAAATTAGGGTAATTCCTCGAGTTGGAGGTAAAGGCTACCAATTCAAATAAAATAGTGAGAGAAACCTTTTGATTAAAGTCCAAATCTTTAGATTTAATGAATTAATTACTAATTAGGTTATGGTTCTCTTTTGTGCAAATATGGCCACTTTCCTATCGCTCTGATCATTGTTGGACAATGATAAGTTGGTGGGATCCAACTTCGATAGCTGGTACCGAAAGTTGAAGATAGTCCTGGAGCATGAACGGATCCTATATGTGATAATGGATCCTACACCTGAGGAGCCAGCTGTCAATGCATGTGGAACAGTCAGAGACACTTACCAGAAGTGGCTCAGTGACCGGACCACGGTGCGCTGTATCATGCCGGCTGCCATGAGCGACGAGTTCAGTCGCAGATTCGAGACGGCTCAACCAAAGGACATGCTTCAAGTGTTGGAGGATACCTTTGGCACACCCAATGATGAGGAGAGGCACAAGACTAGTTGTGCCATCTTCAACGCCAAAATGTGGGATGGTGCCTCTGTCACTGATCATGTATTGTACATGATCGAGCTGATGGAATGATTGAGCAAGCTCGGCTTTTTCTTGCATGAGCAGCTTGGGAAAGATGCAATACTGAACTCGCTGCCCAAGTCTTATCTTTCATTCCTCACTCATTATAGAATGACAAAGCCTGAAGAGAACTACCACGGGTTACTGGGGTTGCTTCAAAACTTTGAGAAGGATCACTAACTTCACAAGGAGTCAGTGAACTTAGTGGGAGGATCATCTTCTGGTTCTCGACCCTTTGAGAAAGGGAAGAAGAACAAGAAGAAGAAAGTGAAGAAGGTGCAAGTTCAGGCTGGGACATCAGTGCAGAGCCAGACCAAAAAGATCAAGCCTGATAAGAGTCTATTCTACTGGCAAGCACCCTAGATTAGATAGTGTGTCAGATATCTACTTATGGCATTAGAGGCTAGGTCATATAAACAAGAACAGAATAAACAGGTTGACTCAAGAGGAAATCCTCGAAGTCAGTGATTGTGAATCACTTCCAACCTGTGAGTCCTGTCTTCTTGATAAAATGATCAAGTCACCTTTTACTGGAAAAGGTGAGAGAGCTACTAAGCTCTTGGGCTTAGTACATACTGATGTATGCGGGCCCATGAGCACAAGTGTTAGAGGTGGATATTTCTACTTCATAACTTTCACGGATGACCTATCCCGATATGGATATGTCTATCTGATGAAACATAAGTCGGATTCATTTGAAATGTTCAAACGATTCCGAAGTGAAGTAGAAAAATAAACTGGGAAGAGTATTAAAACTCTTCGATCTGATCGAGGAGGAGAATATCTTTCTAGTGAGTTTCTCACATATCTAAGAGAGAATGAGATTCTCTCCCAATGGACTCCTCCAGGAACACCACAGCATAATGGTGTGTTTGAAAGGAGGAATCGGACTCTGTTAGACATGGTCCAATCCATGATGGGTTTTGCTAGCTTGCCGATATCCTTCTGGGGATATGCACTCGAATCGACCTGTTATCTGTTAAATAGGGCTCCAAGTAAGTCTGTAATTAAGACTCCATATGAGATATGGACGGAACGTAAGCCAGCGCTTTCACACCTTAGGGTCTGAGGGTGCCTGGCCTATGTCAAACGATTAGTCACAGACAAACTTGGGCCTAGGTCTGACAAATGCTCATTCATAGGGTACCCCAAAGAGACAAAAAGATTTTTTTTCTACCATGCTGATGAACAAAAGGTGTTCATCAGTCTTAACGCAATCTTTTTAGAAAAGAAGTTTCTTGATGAAGGAACCGTTGCCTCTAAGGTTGAACTTAATGAAGTTCAACAGGTAGAAGGACCGACACCAATAGCTGAACCTGAGTCGGATATGATTAGATCAGATTCGAAGCCCAATATACCTGCACCATTAAGGTGATCCGATAGAGTACCGCGTCAGCCGGACAGATACTACGGTTTCTTGGTCTGGGACGGTGATCCCATCGAACTTGATGAGAATAATGAGGATCCGATCACCTATATGGATGCAATGTAGAGACCTGATTTCAAAAAATGGCTTGAAGTCATGAAATCCGAAATGGAGTCCATGAAAGTCAACGATGTATGGACATTGGTTGACCCACCTGAAGGGGTTAAACCCATTAGGTGTAAATGGGTCTTCAAAAGGAAGAGGGGTGCAGACGGAAAGGTGGAGACCTATAAAGCCCGTCTGGTAGCCAAGGGGTATCATCAACGTTATGGTATTGACTATGACGAGACATTTTCCCCTGTGGCAATGCTCAAATCTATTCGGATAATGCTTGCAATAGCTGTCCATCTAGATTATGAGATCTGGCAGATGGATATAAAGATAGCTTTCCTGAATGGAGAGCTGACTGAAGAGGTGTATATGATACAACCTGAAGGGTTTACATCCACAGATGAGTCCAAGGTGTGCAAGCTTTAGAGATCCATTTATGGACTGAAGCAAGCTTCTCGGAGTTGAAACATGCATTTTGATAAGGTGATCAAAACGTATGGCTTCATTAAGAATGGAGAAGAGCCCTGCATTTATAAATGGGCAAATGGTCCAGTTGTGGTATTCCTAGTCTTGTACGTGGATGACATTCTCTTAATCGGGAATGACATCCCCGCACTACAGGGAATAAAAGTTTGGTTGTCATCACAGTTCTCCATGAAGGACTTGGGTGAAGCATCCTACATCCTAGGGATGAAGATCTATAAGGATAGATCTAAAAATATGCTTGGGTTTTCCCAGTCCATGTACATAGACACTGTGCTGAAGAGGTTCAGCATGGAGAATTCCAAAAAGGGCTATCTACCGATAGGCCAAGGAATTTTCTCTCTCTAAGAAGAATTATCCGACAACTCCTCAAGAGAGAGAGTGTATGAGTAGAGTCCCATATGTTTCAGCCGTGGGATCTATCATGTACGCCATGACATGTACAAGACCAGATGTGGCATACTCACTAGGAGTAGTGAGTAAATACCAATCTGATCCTGGAGAAAATCACTGGAAAGTGGTTAAAGCCATCCTTAAGTATTTGAGAAATACTAAAGACCAATGGTTGGTTTATGGCGAGTTAGATCTGAAACTTGTGGGGTTCACAGACTCCAACTTCCAATCTGACCATGATGACAACAGGAGTGTGTCAGGTTATATCTTTACTCTGAATGGTGGAGCCATCTGCTGAAAGAGTTTCAAGCAGCATACTGTGGCGACTCTGTTTGTGAAGCGGAGTATATCGCAGCATCAAATGCCGTGAATGAAGCTGTGTGGCTGAGAAAATCCATCACTGAGCTCGGAGTAGCACCCTCCCTCGATGGTCCAGTCCTGCTCTACTGCGACAGCACTGGTGCCATAGCTCAGGTGAAGAAATCCAAAGCACATCAGCGGACGAAGCACATCTTGCACCGCTTCCACCTGGTCTGAGAGATCGTGGATCGAGGTGACGTCGACCTTCAGAAGATCGACGGAAAGGAGAACCTGGCCGACCCCTTCACTAAAGCCCTGGCAATAAAGGAGTTCGACAACCACAAGTCGAAGATGGGTATTAGATACTGTGCTGAGTGGCTTTAGGACAAGTGGGAGTTGTTGGAAAATGTGTCCCAAAAAGCCAATCGTCAAGCTGTTGATGGTTGAGCAACCAAGTATTGTAATTGATTTGTTAATAAATAAAATATATTTGGCATCTTCATCATAAGCTTTCATCTTCTAATGAACTCCGTTGTTATGATGAAGTCCTTAAGACTATTTAGGTTCGATAAAAAGAGGATTTATCGATTAGTCTTTAAAACTGTTCACGACCAAATGATAGGCTGTTAATAAGGACGACAGCTTCTATCGAGCATAGATCACTGTAGGCCATATGGGTTGGTTGTCCTCTTAACCAAAGAGTGTGGAGACACTAGTATGGCATACAGGTGAGATGTAAGGGTACATCATCATTGAACGTGACCAACTCCAGAGCATTCTGCTGTCGAGAATGTCTCTGATGGGATATAGGTATAAGTGTCCCTTAGACTTGAGATCGCCTTAGTGACTTGCAAGCAACTCACTGTGCTTTGGTACTGGACTAACTGAATTTCTAATTCAGGGACAGAAGGCTTCTGGGCACAGTCAAGTACTTACGAAGTCAGAGTGTGATCGAGATGGGATTGACAACTCCAAGAGTTGGAGAAGAATGAGTCGCTGTATTTCAATTTAGCAAAACCTTGGCCAGGGTAATCCATCAGATAGATTTGATATTTTGAAATACAATGTGGACAATCTGATCAGAGTTGACAGTTAAACTCTGGGGTGTCCTATGATCATTTTGGTCAAGGGGATGAATTATATGATGTTGCCCAGCTATGCAACCCAAGAGGGGGGGGTGAATTGGATTTCTAAAAATTTTAAGCCCAACTGATTACTTATGAAGAACAAAACAAAGACTTTAATTCAATATTAATTACCTAAAGCAGGAATGCAAGAATATAATAAAGAAATAAAGTGAAGCGATAAAGCACACCACAAACACAAGGATTTATAGTTGTTCGGTGCTAACCTTGCACCTACATCCACTCCCCAAGATCCTACTTGGAAATTTCAATCCACTATACTTTGTATTCAACCCGAATACAAAACGTCGGAAACTCCGACACTAGCTATCCCAAGCTAGATCACTTGTTTCTCGGGTACAAGTAAACCCAAAACACTCCGATTTCAGGTTCGGATCAACCTTTCCTTGTTTTGAAAATCCTCCAAAAACAAGAACAAAAACTCACAAAGAGTTAGAAAAATTTTGAGCACAGATTAATACAATAACAACTCCTTTAAATGAGCGAATATAACAATAAAAACTTTACTCAAATGAAGAACCCCTTTTCGGATTTTCTCAAAGTGGATGAATGCTTAAACGAATGCTTGAGAAGAGGTTGATTGTTGATTGAAGATCTCTTTAAAGCTTTGGAAGATCTCTAGATCAAGGTTGAACAATAGGCTTGAAAGATCCTCTCTTTGAAAGCTCTTGAATCTCTTTCACAATCTCTCGTGTGGATTTTGGATCCTCTTTTCTTTTTCTCTCAAATTATCTCGTGGATCCTCTCAATGAATTTTATCTCTCTTTTGATCTGCCGATTGATCTTCTATTTTCTCTCCAATTTGATCTGCTATTTAATCTGCAATTTCTTTCACCATTTCAAGTATTTTATAGCATTAAAAGCAAGAGAAAATAATTTAGACAGATAAAGAGCCGTTAGAGCAATTTTAGGAAGCATAAAAGGCAATTAAAACGGGCAAAAAACTATCCGTTGAAGATATTTTCCGTCGCAGGGGTCGACTCATGAGTCGACTCATGCATCAGGAGTCGACTCATGAGTCGACTTCTGTTGCATTTACCAGAGAATGCGTTTCTGGAAATTCTTGGCTCAAATCAGCAGGGGTCGACTCATGAGTCGACTCATGCCTTGTGGGTCGACTCATGAGTCGACTCACAGGTCATGCCAAGCCAGAAAACTAGCGTGCCAAGGAGAATTTTTGCGTGCCAATCAGCTCACAGTGCCATGAGTTGACTCATGAGTCGACTCATGCACTTCAAACCTTCATAACTTCAAAAATATAAGTCCAAAAATAATGAAATTTTCACCAATAGTTTTCAAATCATTTGTTTTATCAAATGATACTATCAAATCAGAATTTTAGTGAAATTATGATTTTGCCCTTGAAGAGCATAAGGACTTTTTCATTTTAAAATTATTTGTATCCCTTCAATCTGCTTTGTAATCATCAAAATCAATCTAGGAGCAACATATGAAAACTATATCCGCATGGGTTCTAAGGATGTCGTTCTACACATTCGACCTATCCGGTCGTCGGGTACCATTGCTAGATGGTCACTTCGATTGGTATAGGAATTTGTTCCTATGCTACCGACTTAGGTTCAGACCTATGAGGTCACACACATTAGAGTTCATGATCCGATCAGATGGTTGATCAATGATTAAGAATCGATCTATGGTTAAATGATCAATATGATTGACATTTAACCCAGTGCAAGTATTGCAGGAGGATCTATTAGCAATTCGATTGCTGATTGGCTTAATTTGATTAAGCCAATAGGCTGAGATTAAGTCTAAATAAATATGATTTAATTAGATTTGGTTTGGGCTTGATTGGATCAAGTCCAATTGGTTTATTGGATAAGCCAAGTGCAAGAAAAAACTAGTCCTAGTTCAACTAGGACTTGGGTCAATCTAATTTCTAATTTGATTAAAAAATTAAATCAGATTTAAATCTAATTTAATCTGATTAAATTAGGTTTTTAATTAGGTTAAAACTTATTTTAATTAAGTTGATCTAATTTTGATTTGATTTGATTTGGGAAACCAAATTAAAACAAGTCATAAGACAGAATCCTAGTAAGACTAGGATTCCACCTTGCGCCACATAAGCCTTCTCCACGCCCTCTCTCTTAATTCAACACCAATCTCCACTTATTTTGTGAGACAAAAGCCCTCTCCCAGATCTCTCCCACGTTCACAAAAGGTCTCTTCTCTTCCTTCTTACATGGAAGGTGGTTTGGATCAAATCTAAAAGGAATAAGTTTGGATTTCGAATTCTATGAGATAGAGTTTTAGAAATCCAAAACTCTTTCAATTTTGCACCGAATTTATCCAAACTTTTTTTGAAATTTTTGTAGCTTTTTAGGGTATATATTATGTACCCTTTTCTAGTGATCCATGCATGAAAATATGAAGGATGTGCTCAAGAGTTGGGCATCCCTTAACCTGCCATGTTTGGATAAGCCTTGACTAGGAGTTTGACCTAGACAAGGACTCTATCATATCTCTCTATATAAGATGAGTTTCTTTGTGAAATTTTATAAAAAGTCATAGATTTAAGAGACCTTTGTGCCATCCAAAAATCAGAGAGAAATACATTTGGGTCGTGGAGATATAAAAGATGCAAGTTTGGGTGTCTAGAGAGAAAAACGTGAAGAAGAAGAGGGTCTTCTTCTAGGGTTTTTGTTTTCATATCTTTCCTCCCTCCATCTTGAGTTTCCTGAGAGTGTCTCAGATCTGAAACTCTTCCTTCTACTTTTCATCTTTGGAAGAGTCCAAATCAAGAAGAAGGAGGCACCTGATCAACCATCAAAGAAGGATCAGCACAGTACTAGCATACTGTGCTGATTTCCTGAAGCAGGACTTCTGATCGAGATTCGTGGGCTCGTGTGGACGACTCCTAGAGGCCGGATGCATGTGCGGCTTGCAATATCATCCTCAAGCCCAGATCAACAAGGTTAGAACGTCTAACTTGCAAGGTAATAGATCTGATCTATTGTTTAATACATACATTAGATGTAGTATAGAAACATGTTGATATGATCAACATGTAGTTCATGCTATATTTATATATTTAAATTTTTGATTTAATGCTATGTAATAATCATGTAATAGGATCTTAGATCTAGGGATTTTTTGATTTTAAAAAATAAATTTTGATTTATTTTAGTCTTCCACTGTATGATCTTGAAAAAGTTTCAAGATCTAACCCTGAAACCCTAGATCTGGTTCCTACAATTGGTATCAGAGCCTAGGTTCTTTATTACATGATTATTTATACATGCTTAGATTATTTACTAGATTAGATCTAATTTATAATCTGATTATTAAATCTGAAATTAAAATTTTAGATCAATCACAAACTGCAAGGTTGTCCTGCTGTAAGGTTTACCCCTTACAGTGCAAAGGTTGTCCTAGTTTGTGTAGATCTAGCTTTAATCATAAATTTGTTAGATATGATCTAGATTAAATTTATAATTTATTAGATTTAAAAGATATTTAAATCTGAAATAAAATCTCTTTGTTAATAATTTTTGTGCAAAGAAATTGTTTAAAGTTGAAATTGTTTCAATTACATGAACCTGTTTAGATTAGATCTAAAGTAGTTTCATGTTTATTTCACTTGCATCTTGATTATGAATCAAACATGTAATATGGTTGGTAGAATCATATTGTAAAATTATTTTACAAATATGAAAATTATTTTTTGAAAAGCCGAACCCAACCCTCAGCCCAAAACTTAATTAAGAATTAAGAAGTTGTTTGATTAGGTTCTAGGATTGTGAATTGAAGAACCTAAGACACAAATCATAACACATTGGGTTAATGGGTTAGTGGGAATTAGGTCCATTAATTGGGTTAGACCTATGGTTAGATTAAAGATGGACTTAATTAGAGAATTGACTAAATCTAATCAATTGTTGTCTTAGATTGGGTCAAGGATTCTCTAGATCAATTACAATAGTTGTAGTTAGTCAAGTCCATGTCTTCAACGAGAACCAAATGGACTTGATTCTTGGCTAAGCGATCTAGCATGAACTGTTAGGTTGATCTAATCAAAACTAATTTAACCAGTTGGTGTCTAAGGTAAACCAGACTGGTGGTTTTTATTTGGGAGCCCACTTACCTAGCCATTTCTGATGGTGTCTAAGGCAAGCTTTGGCAAACCCTCCCACTGATCGAACTTACCTGGCCTCTTGGTGAAATTATGTTTTGATCGGATCACTTGACTATTCGAGCTGACCCATGTCAGCTAGGTAAATCAGTGTGACTGATTTAGGTGCTCCTAGACCAGCCCTTTTAATGGTCTCCCTTAAGCTGACTTGGTGAAGCCAGTGGGAGGATCATGATAAGCTGGTTCATCTGACCTCATCCTCTATATTATTTAAATCCTCTAAAATTATTAGGTCCTTAAAATGATAAAGTTATAGAGATAACTGTGTCATAGCCTCCCATTAAGGTGTTTGATAATGAGTCCATTAACTCAATAATCATTGCAGACCCAAAGGCCTGGTGCTTGTTGACTAATGGAATTATCACTCATCATATGATGACTTGGAAGTGTCTCTCTAATGGTGGTTAGGTGAGCCAACCAAAGTTGGGCTTAATCATTCGTTGGTTAGATACACCAAGTATGATCATGTTAATGGTTGGACCTAACGAGATCCTTACAGTGGAGGCCAAAGCCTACTGATTAGGATTCTGGGGCAAAATTAAAATTACTAGAAATTGTTTAGAGAAACAATTGGTTATGAACCTACCCTTAGATGTACATGGGTTGGCCAACCAAAGTTGGGCTTGTGTGCAGTCTAAGTGGATTCTAGTACCTGCTAAGGAATTAGGGTAATTCCTCGAATTGGAGGTAGAGGCTACCAATTCGAATAAAATAGTGGGAGAAACCTTTTGATTAAAGTCCAAATCTTTAGGTTTAATGAATCAATTACTAATTAGGTTATGGTTCTCCTTTGTGCAAATATGGCCACTTCCCTATCGCTCCGATCATTGTTGGATAATGATAAGTTGGTGGGACCCAACTTCGATAGCTAGTATCGAAAGTTGAAGATAGTCCTGGAGTATGAATGGATCCTATATGTGATAATAGATCCTGCACCTGAGGAGCCAGCTGCCAATGCATGTGGAACAGTTAGAGACACTTACCAGAAGTGGCTCAGTGATCGGACCACGGTGTGCTATATCATGCTGGCTGCCATGAGCAACGAGTTCAGTCACAAATTCGAGATGGCTCAGCCAAAGGACATGCTTCAAGTGTTGGAGGATGCCTTTGGCACACCCGATGACGTAGAGAGGCACAAGACTAGTTGTGCCATCTTCAACGCCAAAATACGGGATGGTGCCTCTGTCACTGATCATGTATTGTACATGATCGAGCTGATGGAACGATTGAGCAAGCTTGACTTTCCCTTGCATGAGCAACTTGGAAAAGATGCAATACTGAACTCGCTGCCCAAGTCTTATCTCCCATTCCTCACTCATTATAGAATGACAAAGCCTGAAGTAAACTCCACGGATTACTGGGGTTGCTTCAGAACTTTGAGAAGGATCACCAACTCCTCAAGGAGTCGGTGAACTCAGTGGGAGGTTCATCTTCTGGTTCTCGACCCTTTGAGAAAAGAAAGAAGAACAAGAAGAAGAAAGTGAAGAAGGTGCAAGTTCAGGCTAGGACATCAGTGCAGAGCCAGACCAGAAAGATCAAGCCCGATAAGAGTCTATTCTACTAGCAAGCACCCTAGATTAGATAGTATGTCAGATATCTACTTATGGCACTGTAGGCTAGGTCATATAAACAAGAACAGAATAAACAGGTTGACTAAAGAGAAAATTCTCGAAGTCAGTGATTGTGAATCACTTCCAACCTGTGAGTCCTGTCTTCTTGGTAAAATGACCAAGTCACCTTTTACTGAAAAGGTGAGAGAGCTACTGAGCTCTTGGGCCTAGTACATACTGATGTATGCGGGCCCATGAGCACCAGTGCTAGAGGTGGATATTTCTACTTCATAACTTTCACGGATGACCTATCCCGATATGGATATGTTTATCTGATGAAACATAAATCGGATTCATTTGAAATGTTCAAATGATTTCAAAGTGAAGTAGAAAAATAAACTGAGAAGAGTATTAAAACTCTTCGATCTGATCGAGGAGGAGAATACCTTTCTAGTAAATTTCTCACATATCTAGGAGAGAATGGGATTCTCTCCCAATGGACTCCTCCAGGAACACCACAGCATAATGGTGTGTCTGAAAGGAGGAATCGGACTCTATTAGACATGGTCCGATCCATGATGGGTTTTTCTAGCTTGCCGATATCCTTCTGGGGATATGCACTCGAATCGGCCTGTTATCTGTTAAATAAGGTTCCAAGTAAGTCTGTAATTAAGACTCCATATGAGATATGGACGGGACGTAAGCCAGCACTTTCACACCTTAGGGTCTGGGGGTGCCCGACCTATGTCAAACGATTAGTCACAAACAAACTTGGACCTAGGTCTGACAAATGCTCATTCATAGGGTACCCCAAAGAGACAAAAAGATATTTTTTCTACCATGCTGATGAACAAAAGGTGTTCGTCAGCCTTAAGGCAATCTTTTTAGAAAAGGAGTTCCTTGGTGAAGGAACCGTTGCCTCTAATGTTGAACTTGATGAAGTTCAACAGATAGAAAGACTGACACCAATAGCTGAACCTGAGTCGGATATGATTAGATCAGATCCGGAGCCCAATATACCTGCACCATTAAGGCGATCCAGTAGAGTACCACATCAGCCGGACAGATACTACAGTTTCTTGGTCCGGGACGGTGATCCCATCGAACTTGATGAGAATAATGAGGATCCGATCACCTATATGGATGCAATGCAAAGACCTGATTTCGAGAAATGGCTTGAAGCCATGAAATCCGAAATGGAGTCCATGAAGGTCAACGATGTATGGACATTGGTTGACCCACCTGAAGGTGTTAAACCCATTGGGTGTAAATGGGTCTTCAAAAGGAAGAGGGGCGCAGACGGAAAGGTGGAGACCTATAAAGCCCGTCTGGTAGCCAAGGGGTATCGTCAACGTTATGGTATTGAGTATGATGAGACGTTTTCCCCTGTGGCAATGCTCAAATCCATTCGGATAATGCTTGCAATAGCTGCCCATCTGGATTATGAGATCTGGCAGATGGATGTAAATACAGCCTTCCTGAATGGAGAGCTGACCGAAGAGGTGTATGTGATACAACCTGAGGGGTTTACATCCACAGATGAGTCCAAGGTGTGCAAGCTTCAGAGATCCATTTATGGATTGAAGCAAACTTCTCGGAGTGGGAACATGCATTTTGATAAGGTGATCAAAACGTATGGCTTCATTAAGAATGGAGAAGAGCCCTGCATCTATAAATGGGCAAATAGTCCAGTTGTGGTATTCCTTATCTTGTACGTGGATGACATTCTCTTAATCGGGAATGACATCCCCGCACTACAGGGAATAAAAGTTTGGTTGTCATCATAGTTCTCCATGAAGGACTTGGGTGAAGCATCCTACATCCTAGGGATGAAGATCTATAGGGATAGATCTAAAAGGATGCTTGGGTTATCCCAGTCCATGTACATAGACACTGTGCTGAAGAGGTTTAGCATGGAGAATTCCAAGAAGGGCTATCTACCGATAGGCCAAGGAATTTCTCTCTCTAAGAAGGATTGTCCGACAACTCCTGAAGAGAGAGAGCGTATGAGTAGAGTCCCATATGCTTCAACCGTGGGATCTATCATGTACGCCATGACATGTACAAGACCAGATGTGGCATACTCACTAGGAATAGTGAGTAGATACCAATCTGATCCTGGAGAAAATCACTAGAAAGTGGTTAAAGCCATCCTTAAGTATTTGAGAAATACTAAGGACCAATGGTTGGTTTATGGCGAGTCAGATCTGAAACTTATGGGGTTCACAGACTCCAGCTTCCAATCTGACCATGATGACAGCAGGAGTGTGTCGGGTTATATCTTTACTCTGAATGGTGGAGCCATCTGCTGGAAGAGTTCCAAGCAGCATACTGTGGCAGACTCTGTTTGTGAAGCGGAGTACATCGCAGCATCGGATGCCACGAATGAAGCTGTGTGGCTGAGAAAATCCATCACTGAGCTCGGAGTAGCACCCTCCCTCGATGGTCCAGTCCTGCTCCACTGCGATAGCACTGGTACCATAGCTCAGGTGAAGGAACCCAAAGCACATCAGCGGATGAAGCACATCTTGCGCCGCTTCCACCTGATCCGAGAGATCATGGATCGAGGTGACGTCGACCTTCAGAAGATCGATGGAAAGGAAAACCTAGCCGACCCCTTCACTAAAGCCCTGGCGATAAAGGAGTTCGACAACCACAAGTCGAAGATGGGTATTAGATACTGTGCCGAGTGGCTTTAGGACAAGTGAGAGTTGTTGGGAAATGTGTCTCAAAAAGCCAATCGTCAAGCTGTTGACGGTTGAGCAACCAAGTATTGTAATTGATTTGTTAATAAATAAAATATATTTGGCATCTTCATCATAAGCTTTCATCTTCTAATGAACTCCATTGTTATGATGAAGTCCTTAGGACTATTTAGATTCGATAAAGAGAGGATTTATCGATTAGTCCTTAAAACTATTCACGACCAAATGATAGGCTGTTAATAAGGACGACAGCTTCTATCGAGCATAGGTCGCTGTAGGCCATATGGGTTGGTTGTCCTCTTAACCAAAGAGTGTGAAGACACTGGTATGGCATACAGGTGAGATGTAAGGGTACATCATCATTGAACGTGACCAACTTCAGAGTATTCTGCTGTCGAGAATGTCTTTGATGGGATATAGGTATAAGTGTCCCTTAGACTTGAGATCGCCTCAGTGACTTACAAGCAACTCACTGTGCTTTGGTACTGGACTAACTAAATTTTTAATTCAGGGATGGAAGGCTTCTGGGCACAGTCAAGTACTTGCAAAGTCAGAGTGTGATCGAGATGGGATTGACCACTCCAAGAGTTGGAGAAGAATGAGTCGCTGTATTTCAATTTAGCAAAACCTTGGCCAGGGTAATCCATCAGATGGATTTGATATTTTGAATACAATGTGGACAACCTGATCAGAGTTGACAGTTAAACTCTGGGGTGTCCTATGATCATTTTGGTCAAGGAGATGAATTATATGAAAACTATATCCGCATGGGTTCTAAGGATGTTATTCTACATATTCGACCTATCCGATCGTCGGGTACCATTGCTAGATGGTCACTTCGATTGGTATAAAAATTTATTCCTATGCTATCGGCTTAGGTTCGGACCTATAAGGTTACACATATTAGAGTTCATGATCCGATCAGATGGTTGATCAACGATTAAGAATCGTTCTAGGGTTAAATGATCAATACGATTGACATTTAACCCAGTGCAAGTATTGCAGGAGGATCGATTAACAATTGGATTGCTAATTGGCTTAATTTGATTAAGCCAATGAGCTGAGATTAAGTCTAATTAAATATGATTTAATTAGATTTATTTTAGGGTTGATTGGATCAAGTTCAATTGGTTTATTGGATAAGCCAAGTGCAAGGAAAAACTAGTCCTAGTTCAACTAGGACTTGGGTCAATCTAATTTTTAATTTGATTAGAAAATTAAATCAGATTTAAATCTAATTTAATCTGATTAAATTAGATTCTTAATTAGGTTAAGACCTATTTTAATTGGGTTGATCTGATTTTTATTTGATTTGGTTTGGAAAACCAAATTAAAACAAGTCATAAGACAGAATCCTAGTAAGACTAGGATTCCACCTTGCGCCACATAATCCTTCTCCACGCCCTCTCTCTTATTCAACACCAATCTCCACTTATTTTGTGCGATAAAAACCCTCTCCCAAATCTCTCCCACGTTCACAAAAGGTCTCCTCTCTTCTTTCTTACATGGAAGGTGGTTTGGATCAAATCTAAAAGGAATAAGTTTGGATTTCGAATTCCATGAGATAGAGTTTTAGAAATCCAAAACTCTTTCAATTTTGCACCGAATTTATCCAAATTTTTTTTGGAATTTTTGTAGCCTTTAGGGTATACATTGTGCACACTTTTCTAGTGATCCATGTATGAAAATATGAAGGAGGTGCTCAAGAGTTGAGCATCCCTTAACTTGCCATGTTTGGATAAGCCTTGACTAGGTGTTTGACCTAGATAAGGACTCTATAATATCTCTCTATATAAGATGAGTTTCTTTGTGAAATTTTAGGAAAAGTCAGATATTTTAGAGACCTTTGTGCCATCCAAAAATCAGAGAGAAATACCTTTGGGTCATATAGATATAAAAAATGCAAGTTTGGGTGTCTAGAGAGAAAAACGTGAAGAAGAAGAGGGTCTTCTTCTAGGGTTTTTGTTTTCATATCTTTCCTCCCTCCATCTTGAGTTTCCTGAGAGCATCTCATATCTGAAACTCCTCCTTCTACTTTCCATCTTTGGAAGAGTCCAAATCAAGAAGAAGGAGACACCTGATCAATCATCAAAGAAGGATCAGCGCAGTACTAGCATACTGTGCTGATTTCCTGAAGCAGGACTTCTGATCGAGATTCGTGGGCTCATGTGGATGACTCCTAGAGGCCGGATGCGTGTGCGGCTTGCAACATCATCCTCAAGCCCAGATCAACAAGGTTAGAACATCTAACTTGCAAGGTAATAGATCTGATCTATTGTTTAATACATACATTAGATGTAGTATAGAAACATATTGATATGATCAACATGTAGTTCATGCTATATTTATATATTTTAATTTTTGATTTAATGCTATGTAATAATCATGTAATAGGATCTTAGATCTAAGGATTTTTTGATTTTAAAAAATAAATTTTGATTTATTTTAGTCTTCTGCTGTATGATCTTGAAAAAGTTTCAAGATCTAACCCTGAAACCCTAGATAAGGTTCCTACACTGGTAAGCTCCACCCGGACTCCTACGGGAGTCGGACTCCGTCCCCAACTTCAACCGCAAGGAAGACTCCGCCCAGACTCCTACGGGAGCTGGGCTCCATCACCAACTTCAACTACTGGTAAGCTTCGCCCGGACTCCTACGGGAGTCGGGCTCCATCCCCAACTTCAACCGCAAGGAAGACTCCGTCCGGACTCCTACGGGAGCCGGGCTCTGTCACCAACTTCAACTACTGGTAAGCTCCACCCAGACTCCTACGGGAGCCGGACTCTGTCCCTAACTTCAACCGCAAGGAAGACTCCGCCCAGACTCCTACGGGAGCCAGGCTCCATCACCAACTTCAACTACTGGTAAGCTCCGTCCGGACTCCTATGGGAGCTAGACTTCGCACCTGACTTTAATTGCAGGAAGACTCCACCCAAACTCCTACGGGAGCCGGGCTCCATCCACAACTCCAATTGCTAGTAAGCTCCACCCGGACTCCTACGGGAGCCGGGCTCTGTCCCCAACTTCAACCGCAAGGAAGACTCCGCCCAGAGTCCTACGGGAGCCGGGCTCCGTCACCAACTTCAACTGCTGGTAAGCTCCGCCCGGACTGCTACGGGAGCCGAGCTCCGTCCCCAACTTCAACCGCAAGGAAGACTCCACCTGGACTCCTACGAGTGCCGGGCTCCGTCACCAACTTCAACTGCTGGTAAGCTCCGCTCGGACTCCTACGAGAGCCGGGCTCCGTCCCCAACTTCAACCGCAAGGAAGACTTTGCCCAGACTCCTACGAGAGCCGGGCTCTGTCACCAACTTCAACTGCTGGTAAGCTCCACCCGGACTCCTACGGGAGCCGGGCTCCGTCCCCAACTTCAACCGCAAGGAAGACTCCGCCCGGACTCCTATGGGAGCCGGGCTCCGTCACCAACTTCAACTGCTGGTAAGCTCCGCACGGACTCCTACGGGAGCCAGGCTCCGTCCCTAACTTCAACCGCAAGGAAGACTCTGCCCGGACTCCTACGGGAGCCGGGCTCCATCACCAGCTTCAACTGCTGGTAAGCTCCATCTGGACTCCTACGGGAGCCAGACTTCGCACCTGACTTTAATTGCAGGAAGACTCCACTCAGACTCGTACGGGAGTCGGGCTCCGTCACCAACTTCAACTGCTGGTAAGCTCCATCCGGACTCCTACGGGAGCTGGACTTCGCACCTGACTTTAGTTGCAGGAAGACTCCGCCCAGACTCCTATGGGAGCCGGGCTCCGTCCATAACTCCAACTGCTGGTAAGCTCCGCCCGGACTCCTACAGGAGCCGGGCTCCGTCTCCAACTTCAATCGCAAGGAAGACTCTGCCCAGACTCCTACGGGAGCCGGGCTCTGTCACCAACTTCAACTGATGGTAAGCTCTGTCCGGACTCCTACGGGAGCCGGGCTCCGTCCCCAACTTCAACCGCAAGGAAGACTCCGCCCGGACTCCTATGGGAGTCAGGCTCTGTCACCAACTTCCACTGCTGGTAAGCTCCGTCCGGACTCCTACGGGAGCCGGACTTCACACCTAACTTTAATTGCAGGAAGACTCCGCCCAGACTCCTATGGGAGCCGGGCTCCATCCACAACTCCAACTGTTGGTAAGCTCCGCCCGGACTCCTATGGGAGCCGGGCTCCGTCCCCAACTTCAACTGCTGGTAAGCTCCGCCCGGACTCCTACGGGAGCCGGGCTTCATCCCCAACTTCAACCGCAAGGAGGACTCTGGCCAGACTCCTACGGGAGCTAGGCTCTATCACCAACTTCCACTGCTGGTAAGCTCCGTCCGGACTCCTATGGGAGCCGGACTTCACACCTGACTTTAATTGCAGGAAGACTCCATCCAGACTCCTACGGGAGCCAGGCTCCGTCCACAACTCCAACTGCTGGTAAGCTCTGTCCGGACTCCTACGGGAGTCGGGCTCCGTCCCCAACTTCAACTGCTGGTAAGCTCCGTCCGGACTCCTACGGGAGCCAGACTTCACCCCTGACTTTAATTGCAGGAAGACTCCACCCGGATTCCTACGGGAGCCGGGCTCCATCCTCAACTCCAACGGCTGTAGGCAGACTTCGTCCGGACGCCTATGGGAGCCGGACTCCACCCACGACTCCAACGGCAAGGAAACTCCGCCCAGACCCCTACGGGAGCCGGACTCCACCCCCGGTTGTGACTGAAGGAAGACTCCATCCGAGTTCCTGCCAAAGCCGGATTTCGAGCTTCTCTTGGACAGATGGCTAACTACCTCTCTCCGCCAGACACTCCAACCGGACTTTAGCCAGTAGACCTTCACCCCCTGGCGCACCGCAGTAACAGCCACGATTCTGCTCCATTCCCTGTGGCAGATTCCACGCGGCTCCATCACTCCACGACCCTGCTCCACCTCCTGCGATGGATTTCACGTGGCTCCATCACTCTCTGGCAGGCCGTAATAATGGCCACAGTCCTGCTCCACTTCCTGCGATGGA
The DNA here is from genome assembly GCF_000442705.2 of Elaeis guineensis. Classification (NCBI taxonomy): domain Eukaryota; kingdom Viridiplantae; phylum Streptophyta; class Magnoliopsida; order Arecales; family Arecaceae; genus Elaeis; species Elaeis guineensis. The sequence goes on along the minus strand of NC_025998.2, from coordinate 94,012,911 downwards.
TACCGCATGATTCTTCTATCCTCTGGCAAGTCGCGACAACGGACGCCGCTCCACTCCTCGTGGCAGACTCCACGTGGCACACCCCGATAATAGCCACGGGTCCACCCCACTACTCTCCACAACAAACTTTTTCTGACTATGGGCGGCCCACTGCCAGACGGTTACAGGCATCACCATCAGTTTGTTGCCCCCTCTGCCTATAAAAGGGGGAACCCCAGATACGTTATTCCATAAGCTCTCATTTTTACCTAGAAACTCTATTAAAATTTTTGTTCGAGCACTCCATTCTTGTTGAGGCAGAGAATTGACTTGAGCATCGAAGGGTCTTGTCGGAGCTACCCTACCTCCGGTTTAGACTTCTTTTGCAGGTCCCGGTGGCGACCGCGACTCCAGCTTCTCCGGCGTAAGTGGATTTTTGCACCAACAAGTAGTATGTCATCGACATACAAAACCAAGAAGACAACAGCACTCCCACTTGTCTTCTTATACACACATGATTCATCCTTATTTTTGATAAAGCCAAACTCTTTGACTGTCATATCAAATTAGATGTTCCAACTCCTCGAAGCCTACTTCAATCCATAGATGGATCTCATTAATTTGCATACTTGATTTGCCCTCCTACTTGAGACAAATCTCTCTAGCTAAGTCATATAGACCTCTTCCTCTAGATTATTATTGAGAAAAATAATCTTGATATCCATCTGTCGGATCTCATAGTCATAGTATGCCACTATAGCAAGTAAAATCTGGATGGACTTGAGCATAGCAACTAGTGAAAAAGTTTCATCATAGTCAATTTCTTGCCTTTGTCTGAAATCCTTCGCTAGTAGGTTTCTATTTGGCCATCTACTCCGATCTTCTTCTTGAAGACCCACTTGCACTCTATTGGGGTCACACCCTTAGGTGCATCAATCAAGGTCCACACTTAGTTGATATACATTGAGTCCATCTTAGATTTCATGACTTTCAGCCATCTGTCTGAGTCTCTACTCATGACAGCTTTCGAATAGGTCAGTGGATCATTATCCTGAATGATGTTAATCGAATTATCATTCTCAATGATAAAATCACATCTCAGAGGTGCGTGACATACTCTATCTGACCTTCAGAGAAGAGGTATGTATTGTGGATGTACCTCATCCTTGGGTACTTCTAATTGAGGATCTTCTAGTGGTTCAACCATAGGTATTTCTGAATTGGTTTGTAGATCATGAACTTCTATAAGTTCAATATTTCTCCCACTATCTCCTTCTTGAAAGAATTCATTTTTCAAGAAAGTGGTATGCCTACTAACAAACACCTTTTATTTAGTAGGATGGTAGGAGTAGTATATATTAGTTTTCTTAGGATACCCTACAAACTTATACTTGTCTAATCTAGCACTAAGCTTATATCCAAAAATATTTTTGACATAAGAAGGATAGTCTCAAGTCTTAAGATGTTTAAGATTAGGCTTCCTTCCCTTCCATATCTCATATGGTGTGCTTGCAACAGACTTTGAAAGTACTCTGTTTAAAATATATGTGGCAGTCTCTAGGGCATATCCTCAGAAAGATATTGAAAGATCAGTAAAGTACATCATGGATGAAAGAAAAGTATCCTATAGGCCAATCACAAGTGTGTTACGATGGGACTTTCTTTACAATTTTCCAACTCATGAAATGATATTTATTATTATTTGAGGTATTGATTCATCATATTAGCTGCATCTTATTATGTCTAAGATTATGATGAACCCCAAAGATTAGGATAATAATTTTAGGAGACATGAATTGGTCATGCTAATGAGACCTAAAATCTTAAAATTCTAATATTAAATATTTTTGATCGTAAGAGCATTAAGTCGAGGATCAATGTTTCGGATAGACAGGTACATCTTATGTATGCTAAATAAAGAGGGTGGTAGATCTCACTAGCTACTTGTGTGAAATAGTAATACAAGGATGTGGATGCTCATTTGAGAAATGAGTCCATTGAATTGACTCGATGAAAGAGAACATCTAATGGAAGCCTTATTTGTATGTCAAAGATGGTTCTCTAAGTGGGAGTTGTGCAAGTGATCCTTAGACCTGAGACCACCATAGAATCTTATGCACATAAATCCATATTTTGGTTCATATCCAAGCATGGCATTAAGACATGTACGGAGTGTTCTGGATATGGTGGAGTGTGTATGGAGGTTGTGAGTAGGTCAACATGAAATCAATCACTCCTAATAAGAGGAGATCGCATCCTGTGTATTCTCAATTCTAGATGACTCGAAAAAAGTCTTTTGGCTAAAAGCAGGAAGGAGATTAGAAAGAGTTTCTAAGCTTCTTCATTGGAGTCATCATTGGTTAATTGAAAATCGATATGAATATGTGTTTGAGTTTGACATGATTCCATACTCATGAACATATTCAGGATGCAAGGATGATTGAAGGATTGAATTGCACGGTAATTTGTCACTGAAGGGTAGATTTGGTATTTTTACTAAATTTTATATCTTTTGGGTAGTCATGATATATTATTAAATATCAATCTTAATTTATAAATTTTTGATCGAATTAAAGAGTTTAATTCGATCATCAATTAGAAAGGATTCTAATTGTTGAACTCTGATTAGCTCGATTGGACCTAAATCGATTAGATTGAAATCTAATCAAATTTGATCAACTTATACCCGAACCTACTGTCGGCTAAAAGTAAAACCCAATGAGTCACACACATATAGAAATTGGCCAAGGACCCTTTTGAAAAAGATTGATTGGAATTTTGGATTCAATCACGGTTCCGATAAGCATGCTAGCACATGTGGAAATCCTTGCTCCTTTGGAGACCAATTTGGTCCCATCCCTTGCTAATTTGCTAGCTCAATTTGGTAGACATTTGGGTCAGATCATGATACTTGGAAGCAGTCCAAATTGGGGCACCACATCCTATGTTAACGCCAAATATGAAGAGTCTAAGTTGTGGTGGACTCTTGGTGTAAAACAGGTTCTGCCTACAAGTATTGGCATGGGCAGAAGATAAAATTTATTTTTTTATGGGATTAAATTATGTGTGATAGCTCACATCATTCTCCATCCTCTGGTACATATCCCAAAGTATGAGATATATTTTTTTTGAAACTTTTGGGGAAGAGAAAAAATTAGAAAAAGAAGGATGTCTTGCATGCATGTGCAAAAGCATCGCATCTCTCTATGATTTGAAGAGTCCTTATCTCTATCAAATGCTTTTATATTAGAATAATTTTTGGTGATAACATTCTATATTTAATAAGATATTTTTGATAATTTTTTTAGAATTTTTTTAGACTTATCTGGATGCCAAATGGATACCATAAGTTGGTCTTGATCAGCACTCGCATAAAAAGGTGTGAGGATAGCATCCTTCTGTGAGAATTTTATTACTATTTTTAATTTTCTAGAATTTAGATTGAATCCCCAATCCATGTAAATTTTTGAAGATTTTTTTGATTTGAGAAGGGATGTGAAGATATCCCTTCTTTGGTTGCACGCGCGCAGACTAGGGTGCTGATCGATGTATCATGGATAAGAGTCCTTCTGCTTGAAGAAACTCTTATCTCTGATAATCAGATCAGATATGCCTTTTAGATAAGGCATATCCCTCTCTTTTGGCATCCCTCTGGTGGCTATAAATAGGCCTAGGCACTCGGTATCCGATGAATCTAAGAGGGATTTCTAATTTTTCTCCTATTGCTCTCCTTTCTTTCTTACAACTTATCTTAGTTTTAGGATAAGGCTTTGGGATTTAAGACAAAGCCTTATCTGGTCTTAGCAAGGGTTGTAAGGGTCCTAAAGAAGGAAAATCAAAAATTTAGAGGAGGTTCTAAGAGGGTGAGGTTAGGTTCTTGAAGAAACTTGACCAGTACGAGGCTAGTTGAGTTCTAGGGGCTAGAACTCTTGAAGCAAGGTGAAGAAAGAGCGCTGTCTTTGGTTCAATTTTTGTATGGATCACCATTGGAAGACGGACACTTGGACACCTTATAGAAATTGAGATGAGTACTATAGGTATTCTTCTTATCCTAATTTATATTTATTATGCTTTGATTATTATAGTCAAGAGTTTCTGGGCATTAGGTCTTTTGGTGTATTGGGTGTTTTAAATGAAAATTTTAAACACCTAACTCTTCCACTGTGCCACCGAAATCCAACAGTGGTATCAGAACCTATCTTGATTTATGTAATCAAAGATTAAATTATTATTTTGATTGTGATCAAGCATGAGTTTTTGGTTTGGTTCAAGTCAGGTCAAGGGTTGAACCCGATTGAATATTCAAACCCTAGCATGTCTTAGAGATATGTTTTAAATATAAAATGCATGATGTATGTGTAGAATTTTTTTAGTAGCTTAGTACTCTAATTGGAGTTCATCACCAGGCCATCCGATCATAAGAGCAAGTAGGGTTCAGGGACCCTCTCTTCCTATTCAATAGGGTACTCTTATGGCGTGAAAGGGTGTCACTGTGATGTTTCAAGAAGAAGAACCATGAAAAAAGAGTTTTATATTCATGCATATTATTAGAACTTCATGCATATATGATATGCTTGAGATGTTTAGTTATAATCATATTATATGATTTTGCTTCTATATCTTAGAGATATGATAAGATGTCATAATTAGTTGTTATGATTATTAAGACACAACTATTATAGTGCATCATTGTGACTAATTGAATTAGGATGTGTTTGAGACTATTAAAGCTCTCATAAAAATCATATTAAGTCATAGTGTTATGAACCAGAAGCTGACCTATTTTCTTGAATCGATTAATCAATTAGTGTCTAATGAGTGTTTCAAGTACGGTGGTTATTTAATTGGTTTCATTGCTGATCTGGTCAATTTTATTGGTGTCTAAGAAAAGCAATGGGGGACCCCCATCAATCTTAACACTTTTTTGGCCAATTAGATTAGTTCGAATCTTGAATGAAGGTAGCTTAGTATTTTAAATACTACTAAGGGCCTTCCTTCATGCTAGGTTAATGTTACATCATGAACTATGACTAGTTTGTTGTGTTACCATAAGGCTTATCATAAGGATTGATATAACATAATCCTGGTGCATAAAAGATGCTGACGGTAATTTTGGATATACTACTTTGTTGTGCTAACACAAGGATAGTTATATTTGATTTTGACTGTATTGAAATGAAGGATCTTACTTAACCAAAATATTATAGCTTGTTGTGTTAACACATGGCTAATAATATTTTAGAGGCCAAGATAAAATATTGAAAATTGCATGAGATGTAATTGGAAAGAGTTTCCTACCTATGAACTCATAAGGGTTTATTGTGTTAACACAAGATCGTTATGAGGAATTAGAGTCTCAATTCCACTAAGATAAATATAAAATATATCTCGTTTACCATAGGAGAGGACTATGGTATCTGATAAAATAGTAGGAGACATAACTAATTTTAAAAGTCCTCATCTAGTTATACATGTCAAACATGAGTGGTCTGCTTATACTATTATTTTATGTAGATTTAAGTCTATATTATGGCTTCTTTATTTTTACCTCATGATACCATAAATAAAATTATGTTGACTGATACAACTATATGGATTGGTTGAGGAACTTACAAATTAGGTTTATATCAGAAAAAAACTCTAATATTCTAGATATTTCTGACCCTAGTTTGGTTAGAATAATGAGAAGATAATGATGTCTGCATCGATATTATTTATGGCTAATTTAAAAATTGAGAGTATAATTACAAGAATAATCTTGTAAGATTGAAGTAGGGTGCAAGTGTAACATCAAAAAGTATGTATATGATACAGATCTATTTTTCATTGAGTGATTCAGACTCTGATATTTGGATATTGGATACCACCAGTGGATCACACTTTTGTAGTTCATTACTACAACTATAGAATATCAAAGATCTAAAAAGAGGTAACCTCGAGCTTTATGGCACAAGTGGAGAGTCCATTAGTGCAGAGGCTGTAGGAACCTGTATGCTTGATTTACTTTCGGGTAAAACTTTAAAATTAAAAGACTGTTATTACATGCCAAAAGTCATTAGAAATATTATTTTTATACCTTTGTTATTAAAATAAGGTTATGAAATAAAACTAATGGAAAATGGATGCTTCATTTTTTTTCTAATAAATTTTATGGCAGTGGTTATATTGATAACAATCTTTTAATTCTTGCACTCAATAAAAATATTTTTTATATTGAAAAAAATATGAAAAAAAAAGAAAAAATATGAATGTCACATATCTCTGGCATTGTCGCCTTGGTCATATTAGTGAGTCAAGGATAAACAAGTTATACAAAGAGAAATTCTTTGACCCAAATGATTATGAATCATTGAAAACTTATAAATCTTGTCTCATGGATAAGATGACCAAGACTCCATTTTCTGGATATGGAGAGAGGACAAGTGAGTTGTTAGCTCTAGTACATATAGATGTATATAGACCAATAACAACTCAGGCCAGAAGAAGATACTTCTATCTTTATAGTTAATTTATTAAGGTTTAGATATGTGTATCTTATGAAACATAAATTCAAAGCTTTTGATAAATTCAAGGAGTACCAAGGTATGGTCGAGAAATAAACTGAAAAAAGTATCAAGCTTCTTTGATCTGATCGAGGAGAAGAATACTTATCCATTAAAATTTTTGATCATCTTAAAAGTAAAGGTAATCTCTCTGAATGGACCTCTCCTAATACACCTCAGTTAAATGGTGTAGCAGAAAGAAGAAATCATACTGTGATGGATATGATGAGGTCCATGATATGCTTCATTTATCTCTCAATATCTTTCTAGGGATAATGCCCTAGAGACTGCCACATATATATTAAACAGAATGCCTTCAAAGTCTGTTGCAAGCACTCCATATGAGATATGGAATGGAAGGAAGCCTAATCTTAAATATCTTAAAACCTAGGGCTGTCCTACTTATGTCAAAAATATTTTTTGGACATAAGCTTAGTGCTAGATTAGACAAGTGTAGGTTTGTAGAGTATCTTAAAGAAATTAATGGATATTATTTCTACCATCCTACTGAACAAAAGGTGTTTGTTAGTAGGCATGCTACTTTTTTGAAACATGAAGTTATCCAAGAAGGAGGCAATGGGAGGAATATTGAACTTATGAAAGTTCATGATCTACAAATCGATCCAAAAATATCAGTGGTTGGACCACAAAAAGATCCTCAACCAAAAGTACCCAAGGATGAGGTACATCCACAATACACACCTCCTCTCCGAAGTTCAGATAGAGTGCATAAAGTATCTCTGAGATATAATTTTGTTATTGAGAATGATAATTCGATCAACATCATTCAGAATGTTGATCCACTGACCTATTCGGAAGCTGTCATGAGTAGAGACTCAAACAGATGACTGAAAGCTATGAAATCTAAGATGGACTCGATGAATACCAATCAAGTGTAGACCTTGGTTGATGCACCTAAGGGTGTGACCCCAATAGGATGCAAGTGGGTCTTCAAAAAGAAGATCGGAGTAGATGGCCAAGTAGAAACCTATAAAGCTAGGTTAGTGGTGAAAGATTTCAGTCAAAAGCAAGGAATTGACTATGATGAAACCTTCTTACCAATGGCTATGCTCAAGTCTATCCGGATTTTGCTTGCTATAGCAGCATACTACGATATTGAAATCTGACAGATGGATGTCAAGACCGATATTCAATAGTAATCTAGAGGAAGTGGTCTATATGACTCAGCCAGAGGGATTTATCTCAAGTGGAAGAGCAAATCAAGTATGCAGGCTAATAAGATCCATCTATAGATCGAAGTAGGTTTCGAGGGGCTAGAACATCCAATTTGATATGACAGTCAAAAAGTTTGGCTTTATCAAAAATATGGATGAACCATGTGTATATAAGAAGACAAGTAGGAGTGTTATTGTCTTCTTGGTTCTGGATGTCAGTGACATACTACTCATTGCGAATGATATCCCAATGATGCAATCGATCAAAACTTGGCTATCAAATAAGTTTTTCATAAAAAATTAGGGTGAAGCATCCTATATATACTGGGTATAAAGATCTATAAAGATAGATCTAAAAGGATGTTAGGCTTATCCTAGTCACGGTACATAGACCTTATATTAAAGAGATTTAATATGGAGGCAAGTAAGAAAAGTTACTTGTCTGTAAGTTATGGTATACGTCTCTCTAAGAAAATATGTCTTAAGACACTAGAAGAGAGGAAAAGGATTAATGAAATTCCTTATGCTTCGACTGTGGGATCAATTATGTATGCCATGCTATGTACTAAGCCTGATGTAGCTTATACTTTGGGCATAGCTAGTAGATTTCAGGCTGATCTAAGAAAGGATCATTGGAAAGCAGATGATAGCAAGTCAATATCAGGGTATGTATTTATCCTAATTGATGGGGCAGTAAGTTGGAAGAGTTTTAAATAGTAGATAGTAGCTGACTTAACTACCGAGCCAAAGTATGTTGCTGCTAGTGAAGCCATTAAGGAAGCTGTCTGGATGAAGAAACTCATCATGGATTTAAGAGTCATTCCTAAAATTGAAAGACCGATGTCACTCTGTAGTGATAACACTGGAGTCATTATTCAAAATAAGGAACTTAGGTCTCATTATAGATCCAAGCACATCCTCAGACATTTCCATCTCGTTAAAGATAAGATGTTGTCTTTGAATAAGTAGACAGAAAGAACAATATAGCAGATCTATTCACTAAGGCCATACCACAGCAGCTATATGATCGCCATCTTGAGCGTATGAGATACAAAGGCAATTGGCTTTAGTGCAAGTGGGAGATTGAAAGAAAAGTACCCCATAAGCCAATTGCAAGTGTGTTGCGATGGGACTTTCTTTATAATTTTTCAACTCATGAAATGATATTTATTATTATTTGAGGTATTGATTGATCATATTAGCTGCATCTTATTATGTCTAAGATTTTGATGAACCTCAAAAATTAGGATAATAATTTTAGGAGACATGAATTGGTCATGCTAGTGAGATCTAAAATCCTAAAATCTTAATATTAAATATTCCTGATCGTAGGAGAATTGAGTTAGAGATCAATGTTCCGGATAGATTGGTACATCCTATGTATGCTAAACGGAGAGGGTGGCAGATCTCACTAGCCATTTATGTGAGACACTAATACAAGGATGTGGGTACTCATTTGAGAAATAAGTCCACTGAATTGACTCGATGAAAGAGAACATCTTATGGAAGCCTTATTTGCATGTCAAAGATGGTTCTCTAAGTGAGAGTTGTGCAAGTGATCCTTAGATCTGAGACCATCAAAAAATCTTATGCACATGAATCCATATTTTAGTTCATACCCAGGCATGGTATTAAGATATGTACGGGGTGTTCTGGATATGGTGGAGTGTGTATAGAGGTTGTGAGTAGGTCAACATGAAATTAATCACTCCTAATAAGAGGAGATCGCATCCTGTGTATTCTCAATCCTAGATGACTCGAGAAAAATCTTTTGGACAAAAGTAGGAAGGAGATTAGAAAGAGTTTCTAAGCTTCTTTATTGGAGTCATCATTGGTTAATTGAGAATCGATATGAATATGTATTTGAGTTTGACATGATTCTATACTCATGATCATATTCAGTGTGCAAGGATGATCGAAGGATTGAATTGCACGATAATTTACCACTGAAGGGTAGATTTAATATTTTTATCAAATTTTATATCTTCTGGATAGCCATGATATATTACTAGATGTCAATCTTGATTTATTAATTTTTTATCGAATTAAAGAGTTTAATTCGATCGCCAATTAAAAAGGATTCTAATTGTTGAACTCGGATTAACTCAATTGGACCTAAATCGATTAGATTGAAATCTAATCAAATTTTATCAACTTATATCCAGACCTACTGCTGACAAGATGTAGAACCCAATGGGTCACACACATATAGAAATTGGCCAAGGACCCTTTTGAAAAAGGTTGATTGGAATTTTGGATTCAATCAGGGTTTCGGTAAGCATACTAGCACATGTGGAAACCCTTGCTCCTTTGGAGATCAATTTGATCCCATTGTTGGGAATAGTATCCCAAAGCCAATCGTCAGTCTGTTGATGGTTGTGCTTCTTTTGTATATGTACATAAATTATGAATTAATAAAAATTATTTTGGTATTTTTCATCATAAAATATTTCATCTTCTAATGAACTCCTATGTTGTGGTGAAGTCCTTAGGACTATTTAGACTCGACAAAGGAGGATTTATCGTTTAGTCCTTAAATCTGTTCACGACCAAATAATACGTTGTTACCAAAGACGACAACGTTTATCAAGCATAGGTCATTGTGTGCCATATAGGTTGGTTGTCCTCTTAACCAATGAGTGTAGAGACACTGGTATGGCATACAGGTGAGATGTAAGGGTACATCTGCACTGAACGTGACCGACTTCAGAGCTATTTCTATTGTGAAGATTTGCTCCAATGGAATATGGGTATAAATGTCTCTCCGACCTGTGACCGTCACGGTGACTTGCAAGCAACTCACTGCACTTAGGCACTGGACTACTTGAATTTCTAATTCAATGATGGAAGGTTGCTGGGTGTAGTCAAGTACTTGACTTGTCGATATGTGTGTCAAGATGGGATTGACCACTCTAATATAGGAGCTGTGTACATCGTGTTTCAATTTAGCAAAATCTTGGCCAAGATAGTCCTAGTGAGGAGTCACAGGACTGTTTGAGTTGAGCACGATTCGGATGATCTGATCTGGGTTGACAGTTTAACCCTGAGTCATCCTAAACATAGGGGTCAAAAGGATGAATTATACAGTAACCATATTCACATAGGTTCTGAGTGTTGCGATTGTGACTATTCGACCTATCCGAACATCGAGTACCATTGCTAGATGGTCACTTCGATTAGTACAGGATTGGTTCCTGTGCTACCGGCTTAGGTTCGAACCTACGGGGTCACACACATTAGAGGTTCCTATCTGATCTGATAGCTGGTGAAGAGTCCTTCATGTCTGAGATTCTATGATCGAGAATCAGGATTCTCTGATCATGAATTCTACACATTTTGGATACCGGGGTCAAGAGTCCCACTGGTTTAGGACTCTTCGATTAGGGTTACATATCGATGAATTCTGATGCCTGATTATCCATCAGATTTGGACTCAATATTTATGAGAGGTTTAATTAGTGATTTGATCACTAATTAACTCAATTTGATTGAGTAATTATTTTTGGATCAAGTTCAATTGAATTGGATTCAGTTGGGTTTGACCCGATTAGGTTAAGAGTTGACCTAATCGTCGAGATGGTTTGGTCCCTGATTTGATCAGGGGTTGGGCTTAATCAATTCTTGATTTGATTAGGATTTTATTAAGCTTAATTAAGCCTAATTAAGTTGGGTTTAAATTAGTCTAATTGGGCCTAACTTATTTGGTTCAATTAGGTTGGTTTAAATAATGAAACCACCTTGACCCATTCTCCCTGCGCCACCTCACTTCCACTGCGTCCATTTGAAGTCATGAGAAGGAAGTTCTCATGAATTTTTTCCTCATGCATAGCCCTCCTCACGCCCTACTTTAATGCACCAAATGAGTGGATAAGGATGATTGGTTGGCTATTCAAATTCAAAACAAAGTTTGAATTTGAATGAGCAACCAATCTTAGCGCCTTGACCTTATCCTCTTTTAGCGCCCCATCTATTACACAAGAAAATGTTTCTCATAAAATCACTCATGCACAAATTAAGCCACACCCTCCTCTTCTCACGCCCTTAGTGGATAGGGATAAATTGGTTTCCATTTGAATTCAAAATTTGATTTGAATTCAAATGTGTAATTACTCATCTTTATCCTCTCACGTGGATAAGATATTTGTCATTGTTTTAAAAGGAGGAGAAGAGTGGTGCGTGTGCAAGAAAAATTTTGGAGAGAAAATCTAGGTGTGAGGAATCCTTGTGTGCAAGGTGAAGGTCTATATCCTTCCGAGAGAAAAAGAAAGAAAAGAAACAAAAAGTGTGTGCAGGGTTTCAGTGAGTTCTTCAGGGTTTCAGCCTGGAGTTCAGGAAGTGAGAAGGTGAGCTACGAGTGTCGTGAGCCCACCAAATTTTAGAGAGATCTTTAACATCCTATCAAGCACATCTGCTAATGATCCAGAGCATTCAAAGAATCGACAGACATCGATCAAAGGAGTTCGATCAGCATCGACCGTCGAAAGGACTCTACAACAAGCTAGCACTCGTGAGGAATCGATCAGATCGGGAGCTTCATGTGGATGATCTGCAGAGGTCAGACATACTGTGTGGCTACATCACGATGATCAAACTCTTCCGACGGGGATCAGATTGCGGCGATCTACTTTCCGCACAAAGGTATTGTGTTCTGAACACATTACAGTAAAGTGTTTACTGTTCAAATTTGAATTTCAAATTTAAATACATGCATGCTATATATCATATTTAAATCCTAGTGTAGGATAAATTTTTATTAATTAATTAGATTAATTAATAATTTCTATTGTAAAATAATGATTTTGAAAAAATTTTAAAATTACCATTTTACCCCTAAAATGGTACCAGAGCTCAGGTTCTAAGATATGATATATATATTTGCATGCGTAGATTAAGTTGTAATCTAAAAGTTTAAATTTGAAATTTGAAATTCAAAATTTAAAATTTAAATTTTGAAAGTTGTTCGAAATTCAAAATTCAAAAATTGAAATTCAAAATTTTAAAATTTGAATTTTGAAATATGAAATTTGAAATTTAAAATTAAAAAATTTAAAATTTAAAATTTGAAATTTAAAATTTAAAATTTAGTAGAAATTTCAAATTTGAAATTCAAAATTTAAAATTCAAAATTTGAAATTCAAAATTTTAAAATTTGAAATTTGTTTGAAATTTGAAATTCAAAATTTAAAATTTAAAATTTAAAATTTAAATTTTGAAATTGGTATATTTAGATATACTTGATCCAAGTAGCAAGTAATCGAATTGGGTTGGTTGCCATGACCGTCCAATCATAGGAGAAAAGTAGGGTTGAAAGACCCTCTCTTCCCATTCGATGGAGTCTCCTACGGCGGTAGGGGTGCCGATGCGATTATATCCCATGCAGATAAAGTAGCGAAAGGAATATTCATGATTTATTTTGGTTGAGTTTTTTTTCTGTTATGTAATTAGCAATAGGATTGCTATTTATGAAATGAGTCAACATATTTGGTGAACAGAAAATAAAACCTTTCAAATTTGAAAATTATTTTCGAAATGCCAAACCCTGACCCATTAGCCCAAATACTTAATTAAAAGAATTAAGTGTTGTCTAGTAGTTCTAGAATTGTGAATTAAGACCTAAGATAATTGCATAAACTTGTGGGTCAATGGGTTAGATGGATTAGGTCCATAATTGGGTTAGACCTAAGGTTAGCTTAAAGAAATGGACTAAATTAGAGTAATTGGTCAAATCTAATCAAAAGTTGAATTAGATTAGGTCAAGGATACTCTAGATTCAACTCCAATAGTAGTAGTTGAATGGGTCTATATCTTTAACTAGACCAAAATGGACTTAATTCATGGCTACGCAGTGGAACCCTATTTACTAAGTTGATCAAATTAAAACTAATGAACCTGTTGGTGTCTAAGGTAAGTTTGGCAGTTTGACCAGTGATTTTTAAGCGGGAGCTACTCGCAGTGATTCGATCTCTGATGAGTTAATGGCTTATCCCCATCACTGATCTCACTTACCTGGCCAACCTGGTGAATTAGGTTTTGATTAGATCACTTGGTGATTAGGGCTTACCCATGTCATTAGGTAAATCAGTGTGACTGATTTAGGTGCTCCTAATGCCAGCTTTAATTAATTTTTTTTTTAATCTGACTTGGTGAAGTCAGTGGGAGGATTGAAATTGGCTAGATATGATATTTTCTTCTCATCTATCCTTTAATAAAATTTTCAAAATTATTAGGTCCCTAAAATGATTAAGTTACAGTGATAACTAAGTCATAGCCTCCCATTAAGTGAGTGATAATCAATCCATTAGTTTAATAATCATTGGAGGCCTAAAGGCCTGGTGCTTATTGGCTAATGGAATTATCATTCATAATATGATAATTTGGTTTGAGTCTTTCTAATGGTGGTCAGGTTGGCCGGCCAAAGTCGGGCCTGATCATTTATTGATCCGATTCACCAAATCAAATCATGTTAATGGTTGGACCTAACCAGATCTTTTCAGTGGAGGCCAAAGCTTACTAATTAGGTTCTGGGGCAAAATTAATTACTAGAAGTTGTTTAGAGAAACAACTGATTATGAACCTATCCATAGATGCACATGGGTTGACCAATCAAAGTTGGGCTCATGTGTAGTCTGTGTGGATTCTAGTACCCACTAAGGAATTAAATTAATTCTTCGAATTGGAGGTTGAGGCTATCAATTCGTAAAAATACTGAGAGAAACTTTAGACTAAAGTTCAAGTTTTTAGTATTAATAATTTATGCACTAATATAGGTCTGGTTTTTCTTTATGTAGCTATGGCCACTACCCTGTCGCTCCGATCATTATTAGATAATGACAAGCTCATGGGACCTAATTTTGATAGCTGGTATTGAAAATTAAAAATCATCCTTGAGCATGAGCGGATCCTTTATGTAGTAACGGATCCGGCACCTGAGGAGCCAGCCCCGAACGCTAGAGGGGTGGTCTGAGACACTTACTAGAAGTGGCTCAATGACCACACCACCGTTCGGTGCATTATGCTGGCGGAAATGAATGATGAGTTCAGCTGCAAGTTCGAGAACGCCCAGCCACATGAGATGCTTCAAATGTTGAACGACTCTTTTGGCATGCCTGACAACGTTGAAAGGTACAAAACTAGTTGTGCCATTTTCAATGCTCGGATGAGGGATGGAGTCTCAGTCACTGATCATGTACTGTACATGATCAAAATGATTGAGCACCTAAGTAAACTGAGTTTTTTTCTGCACGAGCAGCTCGGTAAGGATGCGATCCTTAATTCTCTGCCCAAGTCCTTCCTTCCCTTCTTTACTCATTTTCGAATGACAAAGCCTACAGTGAACTACCACGGCTTGTTGGGGTTACTGTAGAACTTTGAGAAGGATCACCAGCTCCATAAGGAGTCGGTGAATGTTGTGGGAGGGTCTTCTTCTGGTCGTCGATCCTTTAAGAAAGGGAAGAAGAACAAGAAGAAGAAGAATAAGAAGGTGCAGCTGCATGCAGGGATGTCTGCACAGGGTCAGGCCAAGAAGCGCAAGCCCGACCAGAGCCAGGCGGAGTGCTTCTTTTGCAAGAAGTAGGAGCACTGAAAGAGGAACTATCCTTTATACATTGCCTCTCTGGACCCGAACAGGTCGAAGAAGAAGCAAGGTACTTATATGATAACACCTTGCAACTTTTTCATTTGTGATACTACTGCCTGGGTATTGGATACCGAAAGCCCTTATCATATTTACAATTTGATGCAGGGTCTGCAGGTCAGTAGGAGATTTGATGAAGACGAGAGGTTCCGGAATGTTGGAGATGGAAGCAAAGTTCCAGTTCTAGCATTAGGAATCATGAACCTTGTAATCAATTCTCGAAATGTAATTCTGAGTGAATGTCACTATTGTCCAAGCTTTTTATTAAATATTATTTCTGTAGGCCTTTTGGCCATGTACGGTTATCAATTTTTAATCAAAGAAAATGTTTGCAATATCATTTTGAATGGTGTTACAATATTTGTTGGACAACTTAATAATGGAATTTACTTTCTATCACAATCTGTTAATGTGGTTCAAACCTCTGATAAATGCCCTAGAATAGATAATATGTCAGAAGTCTACCTTTAGCACTATAGGCTAGGTCATATCAATAAGAATAGGATAAATAGGTTGGCTCAAGAAGAAATTCTTGAAGTAGGTGATTGTGAATCACTTCCAACCTGTGAGTCCTGTCTTCTTGGTAAAATGATCAAGTCACCTTTTACTGGAAAAGGTAAGCGAGCCAGTGAACTCTTGGGTCTGGTACATTCTGATGTATGTGGACCCATGAGCTCAAGTGCAAGAGGTGGATATTTCTACTTCATAACCTTCACAGATGACCTATCGAGGTATGGGTATGTCTATTTAATGAAGCATAAGTTGGAGTCATTTGAAATGTTCAAACTATTCCAAAATGAGGTAGAAAAATAAACTGAAAAGTGTATTAAAACTCTTCGATCTGATCGAGGAGGTGAATACCTTTCCAATGATTTTCTGACATATCTTGGAGAGAATGGAATTCTCTCTCAGTGGACACCTCCTGGAACACCACAGCATAATGGTGTGTCTAAAAGGAGGAATCGGACCTTATTGGATATGGTTCGATCCATGATGGGGTTTGCTGGTCTGTCGATCTCCCTTTGGGGATATGCGCTCGAATCAGCTTGTTACCTTCTAAATAGGGTTTCGAGTAAGTCTGTAACCAAAATGCCATATGAAATATGGATAGGACGTAAGCCAGTACTCTCGCACCTTAGGGTTTGGGGGTGTCCGGCTTATGTTAAACGTTTAATTACGGACAAGCTTGAACCTAGGTCTGACAAGTGTAATTTTATAGGGTACCCAAAAGAGACCAAAGGGTATTATTTCTACCTGACTGATGAGCAAAAGGTGTTTGTCAGTCTTAAGGCAATCTTTTTGAAAAAAGAGTTCCTTGGTGAAGGGACTATTGCCTCTAAAGTCGAACTTGACGATGTTCGACAGGTGGAAAAACCGACACAAGTTGCTGAACCTGAACCAGATTTGATTAGATCAGATCCAGAGCCCATTGTTCAAGCACTCTTAAGGTGATCTGGTAGAGTACCACGTCAACCAGACAGATACTATGGTTTCTTGATTCGGGACGACGATCCTATCGAACTTGATAAAAATGATGAGGATCCGATCACCTACATGGATGCAACGCAGAGACCCGACTCTGAGAAATAGTTAGAGGCCATGAAATCCGAAATGGAGTCTATGAAGGTCAACAATGTGTGGACATTGGTTGACCCACCCGAAGGAGTAAAACCCATAGGGTGTAAGTGGGTCTTCAAGAGGAAGAGGGGCACAGACGAAAATGTGGAAACCTATAAAGCTTGTCTGGTTGCCAAGGGATATCGTTAACGTTATGGTATAGACTATGACAAGATATTTTCTCCTGTGGCAATGCTCAAATCCATTCGGATTATGCTTGCGATAGCTGCCCATCTGGACTATGAAATCTGGTAGATGGATGTGAAGACAGCTTTCCTAAATGGAGAGCTGGATGAAGAGGTGTATATGATACAACCTGAAGGATTCACATCCACTGATGAGTCTAAGGTGTGCATACTACAGAGATCCATTTATGGACTTAAGCAGGCATCCCAGAGTTGGAACATATATTTTTATAGGATGATCAAGACGTATGGCTTCGTTAAGAATGGAGAAGAGCCTTGCATTTATAAGTGGGCTAATGGTCCAGTAGTGGTATTTCTTGTATTGTATGTGGATGATATTCTCTTAATCGAGAATGATGTCCCTGCATTACAGAGAATAAAGATTTGACTGTCATCACAGTTCTCCATGAAGGATTTAGGAGAAGCTTCCTACATCCTAGGGATGAGGATCTATAGGGATAGATCTAAAAGGTTGCTTGGTTTATCCCAGTCTACGTACATAGATACTATGCTGAAGAGGTTCAGCATGGAGAATTCCAAGAAAGGCAATCTATAGATAGGCCATGGAATTTCTCTCTTGAAGAGGGATTGTCCGACAACACCTCAAGAGAGAGAGCATATGGGTAGGATTTCATATGCTTTGGCAGTGGGATCTATCATGTACGTCATGACATGTACACGACCAGATGTGGCATACTCACTAGGGGTAGTGAGTAGATACCAATCTGATCCAGGAGAGAATCACTGGAAGGTTGTTAAAACCATCCTGAAGTATTTAAGAAATACTAAGGATCAGTGGCTTGTTTATGGTGAATCAGACTTGAGACTTATAAGGTTTACAGACTCTAGTTTTCAGTCTGATCATGATGACAGCAAAAGTATGTCGGAATTTATTTTTACCCTTTATGGTGGGGCTATCTGCTAGAAGAGTTTCAAGCAGCACACAGTGGCTGATTCAGTTTGCAATATGGAGTATGTCGCTGCATTAGATGCTACCAAAGAAGCGGTGTAGCTAAGGAAGTTCATCACCGAGCTCGGAGTAGCACCCTCCCTTGTTGGTCCAGTTCTGCTCTACTGTAACAACTCTGGAGCCATTGCTCAAGCGAAGGAACCGAAGGCACACCAGCGGACGAATCATATTCTGCACCGCTACCATCTCATCCGAAAAATTATGGATCGAGGTGACGTTGACTTTCAGAAGATTGATGAAAAAGAAAACCTGATCGACCCATTTACTAAAGCCATTGTGGTGAAGGAGTTCAACAACTACAAGTCGAAGATGGGTATTAGATACTGCACCGATTGCCTTTAGGCCAAGTGAGAGATTGTTGGAAATAGTGTCCCAAAGCCAATCGTCAGCCTGTTGATGGTTGTGCTCCTTTTGTATATGTACATGAATTATGAATTAATAAAAATTATTTTGATATTTTTCATCATAAAATATTTCATCTTCTAATGAACTCCTATGTTGTGGTGAAGTCCTTAGGACTATTTAGACTTGACAAAGGAGGATTTGTCGTTTAGTCCTTAAATCTATTTGCGACCAAATGATACGTTGTTACTAAGAACGACAACGTTTATCAAGCATAGGTCGTTGTGTGCCATATAGGTTGGTTGTCCTCTTAACCAATGAGTGTGGAGACACTGGTATGGCATACAGGTGAGATGTAAGGGTACATCTGTACTGAACGTGACCGACTCCGGAGCTATTTCTGCTGTCAAGATTTGCTCTGATGGAATATGGGTATAAATGTCCCTCCGACCTGAGACCACCATGGGGACTTGCAAGCAACTCACTGCACTTAGGCACTGGACTACCTGAATTTCTAATTCAGTGATGGAAGGCTGCTGGGTGTAGTCAAGTACTTGACTTGTCGGTGCGTGTGTCAAGATAGGATTGACCACTCCAATATAGGAGCTGTGTACAGTCGTGTTTTAATTTAGTAAAATCTTGGCCAAGGTAGTCCTAGTGAGGAGTCACAGGATTGTTTGAGTTGAGCACGATTCGGATGATCTGATCAGGATTGACAGTTTCACCCTAAGTCATCCTAAACACAAGGGTCAAAAGGATGAATTATACAGTAACCATATTCACGTAGGTTCTGAGTGTTGTGATTGCGACTATTCAACCTATTCGGACATCGAGTACCATTGCTAGATGGTCACTTCGATTAGTACAGAAATTGGTTCCTGTGCTGCTGGCTTAGGTTCGAACCTGTGGGGTCACACACATTAGAGGTTCCTAT
Organism: Elaeis guineensis; assembly: GCF_000442705.2. Taxonomy (NCBI): domain Eukaryota; kingdom Viridiplantae; phylum Streptophyta; class Magnoliopsida; order Arecales; family Arecaceae; genus Elaeis; species Elaeis guineensis. Next base: position 93,993,534 of record NC_025998.2, on the reverse strand, counting down.
CTAATCTGATAGCTGGTGAAGAGTCCTTCATGTCTGGGATTCTGTGATCGAGGATAAGAATTCTCTGATCATGAATTCCACACATTTTGGGTACCGGGGTCAAGAGTCCCACTGGTTTAGGATTCTTCGATCAGGGTTACATATCGATGAATTCTGATGCCCGATTACCCATCGGATTTGGACTCAATATTTATGATAGGTTTAACTAGTGATTTGATTGCTAATTAACTCAATATGATTGAGTAATTATTTTTGGATCAAGTTCAATTGAATTGGATTTAGTTGGGTTTGACCCGATTAGGTTAAGAGTTGACCTAATCATCAAGATGGTTTGGTCCCTGATTTGATCAGGGGTTGGACTTAATCAATTCCTGATTTGATTAGGATTTTATTGAGCCTAATTAAGTCTAATTAAGTTGGGTTTAAATTAGTCTAATTGGGCTTAACTTATTTGGTTCAATTAGGTTGGTTTAAATAATGAAACCACCTTGACCCATTCTCCCTGCGCCACCTCACTTCCACTACGCCCATTTGAATTCATGAGAAGGAAGTTCTCATGAATTTTTCCCTCATGCATAGCCCTCCTCATGCCCTACTTTAATGCACCAAATGAGTGGATAAGGATGATTGGTTGGCCATTCAAATTCAAAACAAAGTTTGAATTTGAATGAGCAACCAATCTTAGCGCCTTGACCTTATCCTCTTTTAGCGCTCCATTTATTACATGAGAAAATGTTTCTCATGAAATCACTCATGCATAAATTAAGCCAAACCCTCCTCTTCTCATGCCCTTAGTGGATAGGGATAAATTGGTTTCCATTTGAATTCAAAATTTGATTTGAATTCAAATGTGCAATTACTCATCTTTATCCTCTCACGTGGATAAGACGTTTGTCATTGTTTTAAAAGGAGGAGAAGAGTGGGGCGTGTGCAAGAAAAATTTTGGAGAGAAAATTTGGGTGTGAGGAATCCTTGTGTGTAAGGTGAAGGTCTATATCCTTCCGCAAGAAAAAGAAAAAAAAGAAAGAAAAAGTGTGCGCAGGGTTTCAGTGAGTTCTTCAGGGTTTCAGCCTGGAGTTCGGGAAGTGAGAAGGTGAGCTACGAGTGTCGTGACCCTACCAAATTTTAGGAAGATCTTCAACATCCTCTCAAGCATGTCTATTGATGATCCAGAGTATCTGAAGAATCGGCAGACATCAATCGAAGGAGTTCGATTAGCATCAGCCGTCGAAAGGACTCTACAATGAGCTAGCACTCGTGAGGAGTCGATCAGATCGGGAGCTTCATGTGGATGATCCGCAGAGGTCAGATATGCTGTGTGGCTATATCACGATAATCAGACTCTTCCAACGGTGATCAGATTGCAGCGATCTACTATCCGCACAAAGGTATTATGTTCTGAACACATTACAGTAAAGTGTTTACTGTTTAAATTCGAATTTCAAATTTAAATGCATGCATGCTATATATCATATTTAGATCCTAGTGTAGGATAAATTTTTATTAATTAATTAAATTAATTAATAATTTTTGCTGTAAAATAGTGATTTTGAAAAGTTTTAAAATTATCATTTTACCCCTGCACTGAATTTCGCCACACCCATCCCTTGCTAATTAGCTAGCCCAATTTGGTAAATATTTGGATCAGATCATGGTACCTAGAAGCAGCCCAAATTGGGGCACCACATCCCATGTTAACACCAAATATGAAGAGTCCAAGTTGTGGTGGACTCTTGGTGTAAAACAGGTTCTGCCTACAAGTGTTGGCATGGGCAGAAGAAAAGAATTATTTTTAATGGGATTAAATTATGTGTGATAGATCACATCACCCTCCATCCTTTGGTACATATCTCAAAGTATGAGATATATTTTTTCTGAAATTTTTGGGGAAGAGAAGAAATTGGAAAAAGAAGGATGTCTCGCACGTGCGCGTAGAAGCGTCGCATCTCTCCATGATTTGGAGAGTCCTTCTCCCTATCAAATACTTTTAGATTGGAGCTATGTTTAGTGATAACATTATACATTTGATAAGCTATTTTTAATATTTTTTTTAATTTTTTCAAACTTATCTCGATGCCAAACGGATACCATAAGTCTGTCCTGATGCCTACACATGCGGTGATCAGCACTCGCGTAAGGAGGTATGAGGATATCATCCTTCTGTGAGAATTTTATCAATATTTTAAATTTTTTGGAATCTATATTGAATTCTCAATCTACACAAATTTTTGAGAAAATTTTTGATTTGAGAAGGGATGTGAAAACATCCCTTCTTTGGTTGCACGTGCGCAAACATCCCTTCTGCTTGAAGGAACTCTTATCTCTGATAATCAGATCAGATATGCCTTTTGGATAAGGCATGTCCCTCTCTTTTGGCATCTCTCTGGTGGCTATAAATAGGCTTGGGCATTGGGTATCTAATGAATCTAAGAGAGGTTTCCAATTTCTCTCATGTTGCTCTCCTATCTTTCTTACAACCTATCTTAGTTTTAGGACAAGACTTTGGAATTTAAGACAAAGCCTTATCTGGTCCTAACAAGGATTGTAAGGGTCCTAAAGAAAGAGAATCAGAAGTTCAAAGGAGGTTCTAAGAGGGTGAGGTCAGGTTCTTGAAGAAACTTGATTAGTACGAGGCTAGTCGAGTTCTAGGGGCTAGAACTCTTGAAGCAAGGTGAAGAAGGAGCGCTGTCTTTGGTTCAATTTTCGTGTGGATCACCATTAGAGGGCGAACACTTGGATGCCTTGTGGAAATTGAGATTAGCACTACAGATATTCTTCTTATTCTAATTTATATTTATTATACTTTGATTATTATAGTCAAGAGTTTCTGGGTATTAGGGCTTCCGGTGCATTGAGTGTTTTGAATGAAAATTTTAAACACCTAGCCCTTCCGCTGTGCCACTGAAACCCAACAATGGACCACACCATATCCATTAAAGTATGATTCCTTCTTTTTGCTATACCATTTAATCAAAATGTATAACGAGGGGTCCATTCAGAGAGAATACCTTTACTTTTAAGATGATCAAGAAATTTACTGGATAAGTATTCTCCTCTTCGATCAAATCAAAAAACCATGATACATTTTTTAGTTTATTTCTCGACCATACTTTGATACTCCTTGAACTTATTAAAGGTTTCAAATTTATATTTCATAAAATACACATACCCAAACCTTGATAAATCATCTGTAAAGGTAATAAAATAGGAATATCCTCCTCTGACTTGAGTTATCCTCAGTCCACATACATCCATATGTACTAGGACTAACAACTCATTTTGCCTTCTCTCCATATCCAGAAAATAAAGTTTTGATCATCTTACCCATAAGACAAGATTCACAAGTTCTCAATGATTCATAATCATATGGGTCAAAAAATTCTTCTTTATATAACTTGTTTATCCTTGACTCACTAATATGACCAAGATGGCAATGTCAGAGATATGTGATATTCACATCTTCTCTCTTTTTTTTATATTTTTTTTAATATAAAAAATATTTTTATTGAGTACAAAAATTAAAAGATTGCTATCAATATAACCTCTGCCATAAAAATTATTAGAAAAGAAAATGGAGCATCCATTTCCCATCAGTCTTATTTCATAACCTTATTTTAACAACAGATATATAGAAATAATATTTCTAATGACCATTGACATATAATAATAATCTTTTAATTTTAAAATTTTATTCGAAGATAAATCAAGCATACAGGTTTCCATAGCCTCTATGCTAATGGACTCTCCATTTGTGCCATAAAGCTTAAGGTCATCTCTTTTCAGATCTTTGATATTCTGTAGTCGCTGTAATGAATTACAAATATGCGATCTACAGACGATATCCAATACTCAAATATCAAAGTCTGAACCACTCAATGAAAAATAGGTCTATATCATATACACACTTTTTGGTGCTATACTTTCACCCTGTTTCAATCTTGCAAGATAATTCTTGCAAATATACTCCCAATATCCAAAATTACCATGAAATGAATAGATGATATCCATATGGACATCATTACCTTTTCATTATTACTAACCAATCTAGAATCAGAAATATCCAGAATATCAGAGTTCTTCTTTGATATAAATCTAATTAGCAAGTTTCTCAATCAATCCACATAGTTAGATCGGTCAACATATTTTTATCTATAGTATCATACAGTAAAAGTAGAAAAGCCATAATGTAGACTTAAATCTATATAAACAATAATAATATAAGCAGACCACTCATGTTTGACATGCATAACCAGATGAGAACTTTTAAACTAGTTACGTCTCCCACTATTTTATCAGATACCATAACCCTCTCCTTTGGTAAATGAGAAACTCTAATCTGATTTCTTAGTAGGGTTGAAACCCTAATCTCTCAATGAAGTCTTGTGGATATCACAATAAATCTCAATGAGTTCAAAGCTAGAAAAATCTATCCAATTGCATCTCATACAACTCTCAACATAACCTACCTCTAAAAATACTCATAGCCTTGTGGATATCATAATAAACTATTGTATTTTTAGATAAGTCAGATCTTTCATTTTCATACAGTCATATCTAAAAAATACTATCCTTGTAGATATCACAATAAAGCAACATATCCAAATATACCGTAAAGCATATAATATGCACCAAGACAAACCCACATCAATCTCCATAATAAGTCTTGTGGATATCACAACAAATCTACTATGACTTTTGATAGAGTATTGACTAGGCATGAAGGAAGGCTTCTGTAGTGTTCAAAATATTGAGCAACCATTATTCAAAATTCAAACTAATCCAACTGATCAGAAAAGTGTTAAGATTAGTAGGGTCCCCCCGTTGTTTTTCTTAGATACCAATAAAATTGATCAGGCCAGCAACAGAACCAATTAAATAACCACCGTACTTAAAACACTCCTTAGACACTAAATGATTAATCGATTCAAGAAATAGGTCAGCTACTAGTTCACAACACTATGACTTAATATGAATTTTATGAGGGCTTTAATGATCTCAAGCACATCCTAATTCAATCAGTCATAATGATACACTTATGGTTGTATCTTAATAATCATAACAACATGATTATAACTAAGCATCTCAAGGAAATCACATATGCATGAAGTTCTAATAATATGCATGAATACAAAATACTCTTTTTGTGATTTTTCTTCTTGGAACATCATAATGGCACCCCTACATGCCATAAGAGTACCCCATCGAATAGGAAAAGAGGATCTTTAAACCCTACTTGCTCTTATGACCGGATGGTTAGATGATGAACCTCAATTAAAATACTAAGCTACTAAAAAAGATTCTATACATACATCATGAATTTTATATTATGTATCTAAAACATAACTCTAAGACATGCTATGGTTTGGATGTTCAATTGGGTTCAACTCTTGACCTGACTTGAACCAAACCAAAAATTTATGCTTGATCACAATCAAGATAATAATTTAACCTATGATTATATAGATCAATATAGGCTCTGACACCACTATTGAGTTTCGATGGCACAGTGGAAGGACTAAGTGTTTAAAATTTTCATTCAAAATATTTGATGCACCAAAAATCCTAATGCCCAGAAACCCTTGACTATAATAATCAAAGTACAATAAATGTAAACTAAGATAAAAAGAATACCTATAGTACTAATGCCAATTTTTATAAGATATCCAAGTATCCATCCTCCAATGGTGATCCATATAAAAATTGAACCATTGACAGCACTCCTTCTCCTTGCTTCAAGAGTTCTAGCCCCTAGAACTCGACTAGCCCTGTATCAGTCAGATTTCTTCAAGAACCTAATTCCATCCTTTCAGAACCTCCTTTAGACTTTTGATTTTTCTTCTTTAGGACCCTCACAATCTTTTTTTGAACTAAATAAGGCTTTGTCTTAAATCCTAAGGCCTTGTCTTAAAACTAAGATAGGTTGTAAGAAAGAAAGGAGAGCAATCGGAGAGAAATTGGAAATCTGATCTGAATCCATCAGACACCCAGTGCCCAGGCCAATTTATAACCACCAAAGGGACACCAAAAGGGAGAGACACACCTCATCCAAGAGGCCTATCTGATCTGATTATTAGAGATAAGAGTTCTTTCAAGCAGAAGGACTCTTATCAATGATACGTTGATCAGCACCCTCATCTGTGCATGTGATCAGAGAAGGGATGTTTTCACATCTCTTCTCAAATCAAAAAAATTCATGTCAATAAATAATTCAATTTTGATTCTAGAACATCTAATAAGTGGATAAAAATTCCCACAAATGGATGTGTTCTCACATCCTTTCATATGAAGGCTGATCATCGCATGTGCGTGCATGAGGAGGAACTTATGGCATCTGTTTGGCATCCAGATAAGTCTAAAAAAATTTTTAAAAAATTATAAAAAATATCTTATTAAATTTAAAATATTATTATAAAATTTTTTTCTAATTTGAAAGCATTTGATCAAGAGAAAGACTCTCCAAATCACAGAGAGATGCGATGCTTTTGTGCATGCGTGCGAGACATCCTTCTCTTTTTTAATTTTTCTCCACCCCAAAAATTCTAGAAAAAATATATCTTATACTTTGAGATATGTACAGAGGATGAAAGGTGATGTGGATTGCCACACATATCTTAATCCCATGCCAAAAGGACTCCTCCTTCTGCCCACGCCAACACTTGCATGCAAAATCTATTTTGCGCCAAGAGTCCTTCTCAATTTGGACTCATCATATTTTGGTGTTAACATGGGATTAGATGCCTCATTTAGGCTAATTCCAGGTGACACAACCTGACCCAAATGTCCACCAAATTGGGCTAGCTAATTAGCAAGGGATAAGACCAAATTGATCTCCAAACAAGCAAGGGTTTCCACACGTGCTAGCATGCTTACCGGAACTCGATTGAATCCAAAATTCCAATCAACTTTCTTCAAAAGGGTCATTGGCTAGTTTTTATATGTATGTGACCCATTGGGTTCCACATCTTGCCAACAGTAGGTCTGGGTATAAGTTGACCTAATTTGATTAGATTCTAATCTAATCAATTAAGGTCTAATCGAGCTAACCCAAGTTCAACAATTAGAATCCTTTCTATTTGATGATTGAATTAAACTCTTTAATTTAATCAAAAAATTATAAGTCAAGATTAATATCTAACAATATATCATGACTATCCAAAAGATATAAAATTTGATAAAAATATCAAATATAACCTTCAGTGATAAGTTACCGTGCAATTTAATCCTTCGATCATCCCTATACCCTGAATATGTTCATAAGTATGGAATCATGTCAAACTCAAACACATATTCATATCGATTCTTAATTAACCAATGATGACTCTAATGAAGAAGTATTAGAAATTTTTTCTAATCTCCTTCTTACTTTTGGCCAAAAGATTTTTTTCGAGTCATCTAGGATTGAGAATACATCAGATGCGATCTGCTCTTACTAGGAGTGAGTGATTCTATGTTGACCTACTCACAACCTTCATACACACTCCACCATATCATATCTGGATATGAACTAAAATATGAATTCATGTGCACAAGATTCCATGATGATCTTGTAGGAACCAGATCTAGGGTTTCAGAGTTAGATCTTGAAACTTTTTCAAGATCAGGAAGCGAAAGACTAAAATAAATCAAAATTTATCTTATAAAATTAAAGAATCCCTAGATCTAAGATTCTATTATATTATTATTACATAGTATTAAATCAAAAATTAAAATATAAAGAGCAAGAATTACATGTTGATCATATCAACATGTTTCTATACTACATCTAATGTATGTAAAATATAATAGATCGGATCTATTACCTTGCAAGTTAGACGTTCTAACTTTACTGATCTAGGCTTGAGGATAATATTATGAGCCGTACATGCATCCGGCCTCTAGGAGTCATCCACACGAGCCCACGAATCATGATCAGAAGTCTTGGTCAAGGAAATCAGCACTGTATGCTAGTACTGTGCTGATCCTTCTTCAATGGTTGAACAGATGCCTTCTTCTTCTTGATTTGGACTCTTTCAAAGATGAAAAGTAGGAGAAGGAGTATTAGATGTGAGACACTCTCAGAAAATGTATAGATAGAGGAAGGAAAGAGGTGAACACAGCAACCCTAGAAGAAGACCCTCTTCTTCTTCTCTTTGCTCTCACCTAGACACCTAGCTTTGTGTCTATTATATCTCCACATCCCAACACTCTTTTTCATTGATTTTTACACCCCAAAGGTCTCTCAATGCTCTATAATTCATAAAAATCTCAAGAAAAAAATTATCTTAAATAATAAGATATAAAGAATCCTTGTCTAGGTCAAATACCTAGTCAAGGAAAATCCAAACAGGGCAAGACAAGTGGTGCCCAACTCTTGAGTGCCCCCTCCTTCTTTTTCTACCATGGACCATCAAAAAAGGGTACACAATATATGAAATAAAAGTCACAAAAATCTTTAAAAAAATTTGAGTAAAATCAGTGCTATAAGGAAAGAGTTTTGATTTCCTAAAATTCTATCTCATAGAATTTGAAATCTAAACTAATTCCTACTTTGACTTGGTCCACAACCATATTCCATATAAGAGAGAAAGAGTGAAAAGCTTTGGGCATGCATGAAGGCCTAGGAGAGAAAGTTTTTTCACACAAAATAAGAGAGAGTGGGAGTGTGGGGCTAAGGTGGCGCAAGGTGGAATCCTAGTCTTACTAGGGTTCAATCTATGACTTGTTCAAATTTGATTTCTCAAACCAAATCAAACCAAAAATAAATCAACCTAATTAAAATAGGTCTTAACCCAATTAAGAATCTAATTTAATCAGATTAAATTAAATTTAAATCTGATTTAATTTTTTAATCGAATTAGAAATTAGGTTGACCCAAGTCCTAATTGGACTAGGACTAGTTTTTCCTTGCACTTGGCTTATTCAATAAACTAATTGGACTTGATCCAATCAAGTCCAAACCAAATCTAATTAAATTATATTCAATTAGACTTAATCTCAACCCATTGGCTTAATCAAATTAAGTCAATTAGTAATTAAATTATGAATCGATCCTCCTGCAACACTTGCACTAGGTTAAATGCCAATCGTATTGATCGTTTAACCTTAGAATGATTCTTAATCATTGATCAACCATCCGATCAGATCGTGAACTCTAATGTGTGTGATCTTATAGGTTCGAACCTAAGCTGGTAGCATAAGAATAAATTTTTATATCAATCAAAGTGACCATCTAGCAATGATACCCGATGGTCAGATAGGTCGAATGTGTAGAACAACATCCTTAGAACCCATATGGATATAGTTTCCATATAATTCATCCCCTTGACCAAAATGCTCATAGGACACCTCAGAGTTGAACTGTCAACTCTGATCAAGTTGTCCACATTGTATTTCAAAATATCAAATTCATCTAATGGATTACCTTGGTCAAGGTTTTGCTAAATTGAAATACAGCGACTCATTCTTCTCCAACTCTTGGAGTGGTAAATCCTATCTTAATCACACTCTGACTTTGCAAGTACTTGACTATGCCCAGAAGCCTTCTGTCACTGAATTACAAATTTAGTTAGTCCAGTACCAAAGCACAGTGAGTTGCTTGCATGTCACTGAGGGGATCTCAGGTCTAAGGGACACTTATACCTATATCCCATCAGAGACATTCTCGATAGCAGAATGCTTTGGAGTTGGTCACGTTCAATGACGATGTACCCTTACATCTCATCTATATGCCATACTAATGTCTCCACACTCCTTGATTAAAAAGACAACCAACCCATATGGCCTACAGTGACTTATGCTCGATAGAAGCTATCGTCCTTATTAATAGCCCATCATTTGGTCATGAATAGTTTTAAAGACTAATCGATAAATTCTCTCTTTATCGAACCTAAATAGTCCTAAGGACTTCATCACAACAACGGAGTTCATTAGAAGATAAAAACTTATGATGAAAATATCAAAAATATATTTTATTTATTAACAAATCAATTATAATACAAGGTTGTTCAACCATCAACAGGTTGACGATTGACTTTTGGGACATATTTTCCAACAACTCCCACTTGTCCTATAGCCACTCGCCACAGTATCTAATACCCATCTTCAACTTGTGGTTGTCAAACTCTTTTATCGTCAGGGCTTTAGTGAAGGGGTCGATCAGGTTCTCCTTTCTGTCGATCTTCTGAAGGTCGACGTCACCTCGATCCACAATCTCTCGGATCAGGTGGAAACGATGCAAAATGTGCTTCGTCCACTGGTGTGCTTTGGGTTTCTTTGCCTGAGCAATGACACCAGTGCTGTCACAGTAGAGCAGGATCGGACCATCGAGGGAGGGTGCTCCTCCGAGCTCGGTGATGAATTTTCTCAGCCACATAGCTTCCTTCATAGTATCCGATACTACGATGTACTCCACCTCACAAACAGAGTCTGCCACAGTATGCTGCTTGAAACTCTTCCAGCAGATGGCTCCACCATTCAGAGTAAAGATATAATCTGACACTCTTCTGTTGTCATCATGGTCAGATTGAAAGCTGGAGTCTGTAAATCTCACAAGTTTCAAATCTGACTCATCATAAACTAACCATTGGTCCTTGGTATTTCTCAAATACTTAAGGATGGCTTTAACCACTTTCCAGTGGTTTTCTCCAGGATCAAATTGGTATCTACTCACTACTCCTAGTGAGTATGTCACATCTGGCCTTGTACATATCATGACATACATAATAGATCCCATGGCCGAGGCATATGGGACTCTACTCATACGCTCTCTCTCTTCAGGAGTTATCGGATAATCCTTCTTAGAGAGAAATTTTATGGTCTATTGGTAGATAGCCCTTTTTGAAATTCTTCCTGCTGAACCTCTTCAGCACAGTATCTATGTACATGGATTGGGATAACCCAAGCATCCTTTTAGATCTATCTCTATAGATCTTCATCCCTAGGATGTAGGATGCTTCATCCAAGTCCTTCATGGAGAACTGCGATGACAACCAAACTTTTATTCTCCGTAGTGCGGGGATGTCATTTTTGATTAAGAGAATATCATCCATGTATAAGACAAGGAATACCACAATTGGACTATTTGCCCATTTATAGATGCAGGGCTCTTCTCCATTCTTAACGAAGCCATATGTTTTGATCACCTTATCAAAATGCATGTTTCAACCCCGAGAAGCTTGCTTCAATCCATAAATAGATCCATGAAGTTTGCACACCTTGGACTCATCTGTGGATATAAACCCCTCAGGTTGTATCATATACACCTCTTTGGTCAGTTCTCCATTCAGGAAAGCTATCTTTACATCCATCTGTCAGATCTCATAATCCAGATGGATAGCTATTGCAAGCATTATCTGAATGGATTTGAGCATTGCCATAAGGGAGAACGTCTCGTTATAGTCAATACTATAATGTTGACGATATCCCTTGATAATCAAACGGGCTTTATAGATCTCCACCTTTCCGTCTGCGCCCCTCTTCCTTTTGAAGACCCATTTACACCCAATGGATTTAACCCCTTTAGGTGGGTCAACCAATGTCCATACATCATTGACCTTCATGGACTCTATTTCGGATTTCATGGCTTCAAGTCATTTCTCACAATCAGATCTCTGCATTGCATCCATATAGGTGATCGGATCTTCATCATTCTCATCGAGTTTGATGGGATCACTATTCCGAATCAAGAAACTGTAGTATCTGTCCGACTGACGCAGTACTCTATCGGATCGCCTTAATGGTGCAGGTACATTGGGTTCTGGATCTGATCTAATCAAATCCGACTTAGGTTTAGCTATTGGTGTCAGTCCTTCTACCTATTGAACTTCATCAAATTCAACCTTAGAGGCAACGGTTTCTTCACTAAGGAACTCCTTTTCTAAAATGGTTACCTTAAGGCTGACGAACACCTTTTGTTCATCAGCATGATAGAAAAAAATCCTTTGGTCTCTTTGGGGTACCCTATGAATGTGCATTTGTTAGACCTAGGTCCAAGTTTATCTGTAACTAACCGTTTGACATAGGTCGGGCACCCCCAGACCCTAAGGTGTGAAAGTGCTGGCTTACTCCCTGTCCATATCTCATATGAAGTCTTAATTACAGACTTACTTAGAATCCTATTTAATAGATAACAGGCCAATTCGAGTGTATATCCCCAGAAGGATATTGGCAAGTTGGCAAAACCCATCATGGATCGGACCATGTCTAACAGAGTCTGATTTCTCTTTTCAAACACATCATTATGCTGTGGTGTTCCTGAAGGAGTCTATTGGGAGAGAATCTTATTCTCTCTTAGATATGTGAGAAACTCACCAGAAAGGTATTTTCCTCCTCGATCAGACCGAAGAGTTTTAATACTCTTTCTAGTTTATTTTTCTACTTCACTTCGAAATCATTTGAACATTTCAAATGAATTCGACTTATGTTTAATTAGATAAACATATCCATATCTGGATAGATCATCCGTGAAAGTGATAAAGTAGAAATATCCACCTCTAGCACTTGTGCTCATGGGCCTGCATACATCAGTATGTACTAGGCCCAAGAGCTCAGTAGCTCTCTCATCTTTTTCAGTAAAAGATGACTTGATCATTTTACCAAGAAGACAGGACTCATAGGTTGAAAGTGATTCATAATCATTGACTTCGAGGATTCCCTCTTGAGTCAACCTATTTATCCTGTTCTTGTTTATATGACCTAGCCTACAGTGCTATAAGTAGATATCTGATACACTATCTAATCTAGGGTGCTTGCTTGTAGAATAGACTACGTTAACAAGTTGTGATAATATATACACACCATTGTTTAAATATCTCAAAAAAAATAGTAACACCATTCATAATGATATTACAAACTTATTTCTTTATTGAAATTTTATAATCATTTTTGGTCAGAAGGCCTACAGAAATAACATTTAAAAAGAAACTGGGACAGAAATGACAATCATTAAAAACAATGGTGTGGGACTCAAATACAAGTTTCAAGATTTCTAATGCTAGAACTGGAACTGATCTTCCATCTCTAACATTCAGGAACCTCTCGCCTTACTCGAATCTCCTACTAACCTGCAACCCCTGCAATGAGTTCCAAATATGGTAAGGGCTACCGGTATCCAATACCCAGTCAGTTATATCACAAATAGAGAAATTGCAAGGAGTTATCATATAAATACCTTGCCCAGCAACAACTTACTTCTTTCTCTGCCTGTTCGGATCCAAGGAGGTAATGTATTGAGGACAGTTCCTCTTTCGATGCCCCCACTTCTTGCAAAAGAAGCATTCAGTTTGACTCTTATCGGGCTTGATCTTTCTGCTCTGGCCCTGTACTGATGTCTCAGCCTAAACTTGCACCTTCTTCACTTTCTTCTTTTTGTTCTTCTTCCCTTTCTCAAAGGGTCGAAAACAAAAAGACAAACCTCTCACTAAGTTCATCGACTCCTTGTGGAGTTGGTGATCCTTCTCAAAGTTCTGAAGCAACTCCAGTAACCCATGGTAGTTTACTTCAGTCTTTGTCATTCTATAATGAATGAGGAATGGGAGATAAGACTTGGGCAGCGAGTTCAGTATTGCATCTTTCCCAAGCTACTCATGCAAGAAAAAGTCGAGCTTGCTCAAACGCTCCATCAGCTCGATCATGTACAATACATGATCAGTGACAGAGGCACCATCCTGCATTTTGGCATTGAAGATGGCACAACTAGTCTTGTGCCTCTCCATGTCATAGGGTGTGCCAAAGGCATCCTCCAACACTTGATGCATGTCCTTTGGCTGAGCCGTCTCAAATCTGTGACTGAACTCGTTGCTCATGGCAGCCAGCATGATGCAGCACACTGTGGTCTGGTCACTGAGCCACTTCTGGTAAGTATCTCTGACTGTTCCATGTGCATTGACAGCAGGCTCCTCAGGTGCAGGATCTGTTATCATATATAGGATCCATTTATGCTCCAGGACTATTTTCAACTTTCGGTACCAGCTACCGAAGTTGGGTCCCATCAACTGATCATTGTCCAACAATGATCAGAGCGATAGGGAAGTGGCCATATCTACACAAAAAAAATTATAACCTAATTAGTAATTGATTCATTAAACCTAAAGATTTGGACTTTAATCAAAAGATTTCTTCCACTATTTTATTTGAATTGGTAGCCTCTACCTCCAATTCGAGGAATCACCCTAATTCCTTAGTGGGTACTAGAATCCACTTAAACTGCACACAAGCCCAACTTTGGTTGGCCAACCCATATACATCTAGGGGTAGGTTCATAACCAATTGTTTCTCTAACCAATTTTTAGTAATTTTAATTTTGCCCCAGTCCCTAATCTGTAGGCTTTGGCATCCACTAAAAAGGTCTGGTTAGGTCCAACCATTAACATGACCATACTTGGCCCATCTAGCTAATGAATGATTAGGCCTAACTTTGGTTGGCTAACCTAACCACCATTTAAAAAGATATAGTCAAAAAATCATATTATGAATGATAATTCCATCATTCGATAAGCACCAGGCCTTTGGGCCTCTAATGATTATCCAACTGATGGACCCATTATCATCCACTTAATGGGAGGCCATGATCTAGTTATCATCATAACTATTTCATTTTAAGGATCTAATAATTTTAGAGAATTTAATTGATTTAGAAGAGGAGGTCAGATGAACCAGCTTATCATGATCCTCCCACTGGCTTCACCAAGTCAGCTTAAGAGAGACCATTAAAAGGGCTGGTCTAGTTGCACCTAAATCAGTCACACTGATTTACCTAGCTGACATGGGTTAGCTTGAACAGTTAAGTGATCTGATCAAAACATAATTTCATCAAGAGACTAGATAAGTTCGATCGATGGGAGGGTCTGCCAAAGCTTGCCTTAGATACCATCAGAAATGGCCAATTAAGCTGGCTGCCAATTAAAAACCATCGGTCTGATTTACCTTAGTCATCAACTAGTTTAATTAGTATTGATTAGATCAACCTAACAGTTCATGCTAGACCGCTTAGCCAAGAATCAAGTTCATTTGGTTCTCGTTAAAGACATGGACTTGACCAACTACAACTATTGTAATTGATCTAGAGAATCCTTGACCTAATCTAAGATAACAATTGATTAGATTTAATCGATTCTCTAATTAAGTCCATCTTTAATCTATCCTTAGGTCTAACCCAATTAATGGACCTAATTCCCACTAACCCATTAACCCAGTGTGTTATGGTTTGGGTCTTAGGTTCTTCAATTCACAATCCTAGAACCTAATCAAACAACTTCTTAATTCTCAATTAAGTTTTGGGCTGAGGGTTGGGGTTTGGCTTTTCGAAAATAATTTTCATATTTATAAAATATTTTTATAATATGATTCTTACTAAGCAAGTTACATATTTGATTCATAATCAAAATACAAGTGAAATAAGCATGAAACTACTTTAGATCTAATCTAAGCAGGTTCATGTAATTGAAACAATTTCAACTTTAAACTGCATAAATTTTTCAGACAAATATATGATGGTTCTTTGTGTAAGAATTATTAATAAAAAAATTTTATTTTAGATTTAAATATCTTTTAAATCTAATAAATCATAAATTTAATCTAGATCACATCTAACAAATTTATGATTAAAGATAGATCTACACGAACTAAGACAACCTTTGCACTATAAAAGGTCAACCTTACAGCAGGACAACCTACAGTTCGTGATTGATCTAAAAATTTTAATTTTAGATTTAAATATCAGATTATAAATTTGATCTAATCTAAGAAATAATCTAAGCATGTATAAATAATTATGTAATAAATAACCTAGGCTCTGATACCAATTGTAGGAACCAGATCTAGAGTTTCAGGGTTAGATTTTGAAACCTTTTCAAGATCAGGCAGCAGAAGACTAAAATAAATCAAAATTTATTTTATAAAACTAAAAAATTTCTAGATCTAAGATTCTATTACATAATTATTATATGGTATTAAATGAAAAATTAAAATATAAAGAGTAAAAACTACATGTTGATCATATCAACATGTTTCTATACTACATCTAATGTATGTAAAATATAATAGATCAGATCTATTACCTTGCAAGTTAGACATTCTAACTTTGCTGATCCAGACTTGAGAATGATGTTGTGAGCCACACATGTATCCAACTTCTAGGAGTCATCCACATGAGCCCACGAATCATGATCAGAAGTCCTGGTCCAGGAAATCGGCACAGTATACTAGTACTGTGCTGATCCTTCTTCGATGGTCGATCAGATGCCTCCTTCTTCTTGATTTAGACTCTTCCAAAGATGAAAAGTAGAAGAAGGAGTTTTAGATTTTAGACACTCTTAAAAAACTCATAGATAGAGGAAGGAAAGAGGTGAACACAGCAACCCTAGAAGAAGACCCTCTTCTTCTTCTCTTTGCTCTCACCTAGACACCTAGTTTTGTGTCTGTTATATCTCCACACCCCAACACTGTTTTTCTCTGATTTTCACACCACCAAAAGGTATCTCAATGCTTTATAATCCACAAAAATCTTAAGTAGAAATTCATCTTAAATAATAATATATAAAGAATCCTTGTCTAGGTTAAATACCTAGTCAAGAAAAATCCAAACAGGGCAAGACAAGTGGTGCCCAACTCTTGGGTGCCCCCTCCTTTTTTTCTACCATGGTCCACCAACAAAGGGTGCACAATATATTCCATAAAAGCTATAAAAATCTCAAAAATAATTTAGATAAAATCAATGCCATAAGGAAAGAGTTTTGGTTTCCTAAAATTCTATCTCATAGAATTTGAAATCCAAACTAATTTCTACTTTGACTTGGTCCACAACCACATTTCATATAAGAGAGAAAGAGTAGAAAGCTTTGGGCATGCGTGAAGGCCTGGGAGAGAAGGTTTTGTTGCACAAAATAAGAGAGAGTGGGCATGGGGGGCTAAGGTGGTGCAAGGTGGAATCCTAGTCTTACTAGGGTTCAATCTATGACTTGTTCAAATTTGGTTTCTTAAACCAAATCAAACCAAAAATAAATCAACACAATTAAAATAAGTTATAATATAATTAAGAACTTAATTTAATCAGGTTAAATTAGATTTAAATCTGATTTAATTTTTTAATCGAATTAGAAATTAGGTTGATCCAAGTCCTAATTGGACTAGGAGTAGTTTTTTCTTGCACTTGGCTTATCCAATAAATCAATTGGACTTGATCCAATCAAGCTCAAACCAAATCTAATTAAATCATATTCAATTAGACTTAATCTCAGCCCATTGGCTTAATCAAATTAAGTTAATTAGCAATCGAATTGCTAATCAATCTTTGTGCAACACTTGCACTAGATTAAATGTCAATCGTATTGATTGTTTAATCCTAGAATGATTCTTAATCGTTGATCAACCATCTGATTGCATCATGAACTCTAATATGTGTGACCTCATAGGTTTAAATCTAAGTCGGTAGCACAGAAATAAATTTTTATACCAATCGAAGTGACCATCTAGCAATGGTACCCGATGGTCGGATAGGTCAAATGTGTAGAACAACATCCTTAGAACCCATACGGATATAGTTTCTATATAATTCATTTCTTTAATCAAAATACTCATAGGATACCTCAGAGTTCAACTATCAACTCTAATCAGGTTGTCTACATTGTATTTCAAAATATCAAATTCATCTGATGGGTTATCCTGACCAATGTTTTGCTAAATTGAAATACAGCGACTCATCTTCTCCAACTCTTGGAGTGATCAATCCCATCTTGATCACACTCTGACTTCACAAGTACTTGACTGTACCCAAAAGTCTTCCATCATTAAATTAGAAATTCAGTTAGTCCAGTACCAAAGCACAGTGAGTTGCTTGCAAGTCACTGAGGGGATCTCAGGTCAAGGGGACACTTATATCTATATCCCATTAGAGACATTCTCGACAGTAGAATGCTCTGGAGTTGGTCACATTCAATGATGATGTACCCTTACATCTCACCTGTATGTCATACCGGTGTCTCCACACCCTTGGTTAAGAGGACAACCAACCCATATGGCCTACAGCGACCGATGCTGGATAGAAGCTGTCGTCCTTATTAACAACCCATCATTTGATCGTGAACAGTTTTAAGGACTAATCGATAAATTCTCTCTTTATCGAACCTAAATAGTCCTAAGGACTTCATCACAACAACGGAATTCATTAGAAGATGAAAACTTGTGATGAAAATACCAAAAATATATTTTATTTATTAATAAATCAATTACAATACAAGATTGCTCAACCGTCAACAGGTTGACGATTGACTTTTGGGATATATTTTTCAACAGGTCTCAGGTCTAGAGATCACTTGCACAACTCCCACTTAGAGAACCATCTTTGACATGCAAGTAAGACTTCTATAAGATGTTCTCTTTTATCGAGTCAATTCAGTGGACTCATTTTTCTAATGAGCATCCACATCCCTGTATTAGTATCCCACACAAGTGGCTAATAAGATCTGCCACCCTCTCCATCGAGCATACATAGGATGTGACAGTCTATCTGAAATATTGATCTCTAACTCAATGCTCCTACAATCAAGAATATTTAAGATTAGAGTTTTAAGATTTTAGGTCTCACTAGCATGACCCATTTATGTCTCCTAAAATTATTGTCCTAATCTTTGGGGTTCATGATTATCTTAGACATAATAAGATGTAGCTAAAATGATGAATCAATATCTCAAATAATAAATGTCATTACATGAGTTGAAAAATCACAAAGAAAAGTTTCATCGCAATACTCTTGCGATTGGCTTATAGGGCACTCTTTTTTCACAGTCAACTCTTCAATCTCTTTTGACCCATAACTTAATTCTCAATCAAATTAGTTTATATGTTTAATCAAGTCAAGTACTTTCAAATTGGTTATATAAATATAGGTCAATTCTTTTTTACTTTGTCTGACTTGTGTGCATGACTCCATAGGTTCAAATACTAAGCCAGTAGTATAGGAATCAATTTCTGTACTAATCGAGATACCATCTAGTAATAGTTTTCGACATCCAAATAGATCATATTATCATAAAAAAATATTTTAAAATTTATATACATGGTTACCACATAATTCATCCTTTTGATCCTGAATGCTCTAGGATAGTCTCAGGTCAATTGTCAATCGAGATTGCTTCATCCACATTGTATTTCAATCTTTCAAATCCATCTCATGAATTACCCTAACCAAGGCTTTGCTAAATTGAAGTACATTGATACATCAACTCCAATAATCTAGAGGGGTCAATTCCATCTTGATCCACACACAGACTTCACAAGTACTTGACTATACCCAGTAGCCTTCCATCACTGCATTAGAAATCCAGATAGTCCGACATCAAAGCACAGTGAGTTAGTTGCAAGTCACTATGGTGATCTCAGATCTGAAGGACACTTACACCCATGTGTTTCATGAGCAGCTCTTGACAGCAGAATGCTTAGTAGGTGAGTCACTTGTTTAGTGATGATGTATCCCTATATCTCACTTGTATGCCATACCAGCATCACCACACTCTTTGGTTAAGAGAAAACCAACCCATATGGCATACAACGACCTCCGCTCGATAAACATCATCATCCTGTAATGACGTATCATTTGATCGTGAATATATTTAAGAACTATATGATAAATCTTCTCTTTATCGCACACTAGCATAGCTCTATGGACTTCATCACAGTACAAAAGTTCAAGAAAGATATCACTTTGTGATAAAAAATATCAAAATAAGTTTTATTTAATAATCAATAATTCATATATAAAAAAAACTCAATCATCACATGATTGATTTTAGGATATAATTTTCAACAACTCTCACTTGGACTAAAGTCAATTGGGACAATATCTTATATCCATCTTCTATTTGAAGTCATCGAACTCTTTGATTCCGAGAGCTTTGGTGAAGGGGTCGGCTAGGTTCTCCTTTCCGTCGATCTTCTAAAGCTCGACATCATCTCAACTCACAATCTCTCATACCAGGTGATAGTGGTGTAGAATATTTTATATTATTTAATGCAGCATTGTATTCTGCTTCACATACAGAATCAGCCATAGTATGTTGCTTGGAACTCTTCTAGCAAACAGCTCCTCCATTCAAGATAAATATGTAGCCTAACACACTTCTGTTGTCATCACTATCTGACTAAAAATTATAATCAGTATATCTCATAAGTTTCAGATCAGCATCTCCATAGATAAGCCATTGGTCTTTAGTACTTCTCAAATATTTAAGAATTACTTTCATAATCTTTCAATGCTTTTCACTCGGATCTGACTAGTACCTACTCACTACTCCTAGTGAATAGGCCACATCTAATCTCTTTCATATCATAGCATACATGATAGATCCTACTGTCGAAGCATAAGGTATTATACTCATGTGCTCTCTCTCCTCAGGAGTTGTAGGATAATCTTTCTTGGAAAATATAATTATTGGAAATTATGTCCTAAAATCAATCATGTGACAATTGAGTTCATCCTTGTATATAAATTATTGATTATTGAATAATAGTTATTCTGATATTTTTCATCACAAAGTGATATCTTCCTTGAACTCTTGTACTGCGATGAAGTCCCTAGAACTATGCTAGTGTACGATAACGAGATGATTTATCATATAGTTCTTAAATAAATTTGTGACCAAATGATACGTCATTATGGAATGATGACATTTATCGAGTGAAGGTCGTTGTATGTCATATGGGTTGGTTGTCCTCTTAACTAAGGAGTGTGGTGACATTGATATGGCATACAGGTGTGATATAAGGGTACATCATTATTGAACAAGTGACTCACCTGCTGAGCGTTCTGCTGTCAAGAGCTACTCACGAAACACATGGGTATAAATATCCTTGAGACTTGAGATCACCATAGTGACTAGCAAGCAACTCACTGTGCTTTGGTTCTGAACTATCTAGATTTTTAATGCAATAACAGAAGGCTATTAGGTACAGTCAAGTACTTGCGAAGTCTATATATGGATCAAGATGGGATTGACCCCTCTAGATTATTGGAGTTGATGTATCACTGTATTTCAATTTAGTAAAGACTTGGCCAGGATAATCTATGAGATGGATTTGAAAGGTTGAAATACAATGTAGATGAAGCAATCTCAATTGACAGTTAACCTGAGACCATCTTAGAGCATCCAGGGTCAAAAGGATGAATTATGCAGTAACTATGAGTATGGGTTCTAAAATATTCTTTTGTGATAATTCAACCTATCTGAATATCAAAAACTATTGCTAGATGGTATCTCGATTAGTGCAGAAATTGGTTCCTGTGCTACCAACTTAGTATTTGAACCCATGGAGTCACGCACACAAGTCAGACAAAGTAAGAAGGAATTGACCTATGTTTATATATCTAATCTGAAAGTACTTAAGTTGATTGAACATATAAGCTAACTTGATTGAGAATTGAGTTATGGGTCAAATGAGATTGAAGAGCTGACTATGTCTAGCTAGCACTACACATGAGGTTCAGGTTCAATCCTGAGGATGAACAATTTCTATCTATGATCCATAGAACATATGAAAGATTAGATTTAAGTACTAATTAATTTTAGATTAGATCTGAATTAATTAGATTTAAATAAGTCTAAAATCTAAGTTAGACATGGTATAAAAGTCCTAAAAAGTTTAGGATTTACAGCCTTTCAAAATTATTTCAAACCGGCTTCGAATCATATTCGAATCGGATCTATTTTAGATCAGATATCAGTATTCCTACTTGCACTGGGAATACCCACTCATGAAGTATGATCAAAAATTAGTTTGGTGCTTATTTGGAGCATCCCAAGTGGGTGTGGGATTAGGTGCAAAGTGGATGTCATAAGTGATGGCAATTAAATCTCATATAGGAGTCCTTCTTTCATGAGTATTGGATCAATTCAAATCAGATTTAAATAAAAAGTCCTCCTCTCATTTGATCATGAGAACCATCTATAAATGGAGAGGGTCTTTACCTATGGATGAAAGAAGAGAATAGAATAGCAAACTAATCAAATTGAGAGAAGAGAAAAAGAGAGAGAGACAGGTGTGTGAAGAGAGAGGTCCTTCATGTTCTACATCTCTCCCTTTGTTGCCGCCTCCTCTCCTTGGGCATGGATCTTTCTTAAGAATCCTATCTACTAGTGTGAGGTATCACATCATCATATCTCATCCCTCAATTGATTGTGTATGCAAAGCCAATTGGATTAGAGTTCATCCTGCTTTTCTGTAGCATCTGACTTGCATGCGAAGTAGAGGGTCTGCATATCCAGACCTCCACAAAGATTTATATCAGATAATTTAAAATTTGATCTTTTATTCTATTATGATTCAGATAAAAATTTGATCCTTAAATAAGTAGAATATTAGAGAAAATTTTTAGATGCAACCTGAGCATTTTGGAGGAAAACTGTTTCCTTCCCTTCAACTGGTATCAGAGCAGGCTAAAAATATATATGTATATATATAATAAATTTTTTTATGATTATTTATATAATACATAATTAAAATTTTTTATATAATATTAAATCTCATTTAAATCTATTTATATAAAATTTTTGATCTAATTTTGATTAGATTAGAGGTGCCTAATAAATGGTTGATTGAGGTTGTTATAAATCTGTTATAACAAAATTCTGTCGTTGCTAAATTTTTGATGAAAAATAATATAAATTAAAAATATATTTTAAATCTATTTTAATAAAATTTAATTTTTTTTATTTTTTTTATGAAGTGAAGATTATTTCAGATTTAAATTGGATCTATTTCGATAGATATTTAGATCTGAATGCTATCATAATTTAGTACTGTGCGAAAATAGATTTTACCAGAAATTAATTCTTTATGCATTCATATTTGCATCTAATTATTTTTCTATTTGATATAAAATCTAAAATTGATATTTTATAATCAGTATAAGATAAGTTTTAGATTTGATATGATGTATATGATACATCAAATCTAATTGGATTAGATGAAGAACATAATTGATGAGATCAAGGATATGTTTAAGATATTAAATTATTTTATCAATAATTGCATGTTGATATAATTATATATGAAATTAAATTTTAGATCATAGTAGCTTAGTACTTAGATTGATGAGATCACCAGACCGTCCGATCATAAGAGATTGAAGAGATTAATCTCTCTTTTGCCTATTCGATGGGTTCTCTTATGACGTGTAGGGGTGTCGTTGTGATCCAGTTTCATGAAGAAAAAAAAAAAATAAACTTTTATGTATTATTTTGATCATTAATATATTTAGATTAGATCTAAAATAATTTATAATTTATTATAATAGAATAAAATTCAAATATAAAATTATTTTAGATCTGAATTACATGTTAAATATGATGTAATTGGTATTGATCAAAAAATTGTCATGATACATAAGATGTATGAATAAAGTTTAGATCATTCCTATGTATGTTTAATTGTTAGACATATTATGAAAATTTATTTTCATGTGTTGAAACATACGGTGTGCTTCACTTGAAACCCATGTAGAATAGTTCTATAAACTGAAACACATGTTTCACACACTTAATTTTGAATTAAGTTTGAATGATCTAGAATTGAGAATTGAAGATCATTAAGACACCACATAATATGATGAGCAAATGGTTAGCATGAATCAAGTTCTTTTAATGGGTTAGACCTAGGGTTAGGAACACATATAAACCAAGTAGAGAAATTAATTAAATCTAATCAAGTGTTGAATTAGATTAGGTCAGTATTTCTCTAAGTCAATCCAATAGTTGAAGTTTGATCAAGTCCATGTGTTTGACCCTAATAAATGGACCATGATCATGGCTTCGTGATTGAGCCTGAATCTTCTTATGTATCAAATCAAAACTAATTAACCAGTTGGTGTCTAAGGTAAGTTTGAAAGATTCGATCAAGTAATTTTTAATTGAGAGTTATTCACCTAGATGCGTCTATGGTGAGTTAAGGGCAGATCCCTCCCACTGATATCACATAATTGGCCAACATGGTAGATTATATTTTGATTAGGTCACTAATCGATTGGTGCAGACCCATGCTATTAAGGTGAATCATTGTGACTAATTTAGGTGTCTTTAGACCCACTTGTGTTTAATCCTTTACATGACTTGGTGAAGTTAGTGGAAGGATTTGCTGCTTGCAGGCCAACTTCTTCTCTTATTTTCAGATCAATGAAATTAAAATCTTCTAAATTATTAGGTCCATAAAGTGATAAAGTTATAAGATAACTTGATCATTGCCTCCCATTAAGGTGTATGATAATGAGTCCAATATTTCAAATAGGCATTAGAGGTGCCACACGCCTGGTATCTATTACGTATTAGAATTATCATTCATCATATGACCATCATGATGTACCTTCAGATCAATGCTCAGATTGGTCGAGCTACACTCGGGCCTAGACATCCATTTATTGGATGCATTTGATGTGTCATGTTAATGGGTGGACCTAACCAAAATTTTCAGTAGAGGCGCCACACGCCTGCTGAAGGAAAGTCTAGGATAAAATCCAATGGTAGAAGTTGTTTGGAGAAATAATTGGTTATGAACCTATCCATTGATGCACTAGGATTGATCGAGCCACATTCAGATTCGAATGCAGTTCGTATGGATTCTAGTACCCGCTAAGAAATTAATGTAATTCCTCGAGTTGGAGGTAGAGGCTATCAATTCGCAAAAAATAGTAGGAGGACCTTTAGACTAAAGTTTATATCTTCAGGATTAAAAAAATAATTCATATACTAATAGGCTAATATTTTCTTCTTTCAGTTATGGCCAACACACTATCCCTCCATTCGCTGTTGATAGCGACAAGCTCACCGGACCCAACTTTGATAGCTCATATTGAAAGTTGAAGATTATGTTGGAGCACGAGAGGATTTTATATATTCTTACAGATCATACACCTGAAGAACCTACAGCAAATGCATCTCGTGCTGTGAGAGACACTTACATGAAGTGGCTCAATGATTGCACGATTGTGCGTTGCATGATGAGGGCAGCTATGAATGATGAACTTAGTCATAAGTTCGAGGATGCACCGCCTAAGGAGATGATTCAAATGTTGAATGAGTCTTTCAGCATCCCTGAGGATGCGGAGAGACATAAAAACTCCTGCACAGTGTTCAATGCCCATATGCAAGAGGAAGTTTCAGTCACCGATCATGTATTATACATGATTGAGCAAATTGAACGCCTTAGCAAACTTGACTTTCCGTTGCACGAATAGTTAGGCAAGGATGCTATCCTCAATTCGCTACCGAAATCCTACCTACCCTTTCTCAGTCATTATAGAATGACGAAGCCTGCAATAAACTACCATAGTTTGCTAAGATTATTGCAGACTTTTGAGAAGGATCACCAGCTCTAAAAGGAGCCAGTGAATTTAGTGGGAGGTCTATCTGTAGGGCGTTGATCCTCTAAGAGAGGAAAGAAGAAAAAGATATAAAAATCATGTACCGTCGATCCCAAGCAGAGCAAACTATCAAAAGTTGATAAGAGCCAGACAGAATACTTTTTCTGTAAGAAGCTGGGTCATTAAAAAAGAAATTATCCTACTTATATAGCCATCCTTGACCCAAACAAGCCTAAGAATAAGAGAAAGAGGTAAGTGGTTGCTTCACAAGGTATTTATATGATAACACCTTATAATTTCTCTATTTATGATACTACTACCTAGATATTGGATACCAAAAGTCCTATTAATATATGCAATTCATTGCAGGGATTGCAAGTAAGTAGAAAATTTTGAGAGGGTGAGTGGTTCTTTAACGTTGAAGATGGAAACTTGTTTCAGTTCTGACCTTAGAAACTTTGCAGCTTGTCTTCGAGTCCAGTAGTGTCATGTTAGATGATTGTCATTTTTGTCCCTCCTTTATGATGAATGTCATCTCTGTAGGCCTTTTGGCCAAACTTGGTTACAAGTTTATAATAAAGGATAATTTTTGTGATATCATTATGAATGATACTATAATTATGTGTGGACAATTAAAACATGACATATATATAATATCACGATCTGTTAGTATAATGTACACACCTAGTAAATGCCCCAAAATAGATCATGTCAATGAATCCTACCTTTGGCATTGTAGGCTTGGTCATGTGAACAAGAATAGGATTGACAGGTTGATCAAGGAATGTATCTTTGAGATAGATGATTATGAATCATTGCCAACCTATAAATCTTGTCTACTTGGTAAGATGACTAAGTCACCTTTTAAAGAAAAAAATGAAAGAGCCAGTGATGTCCTAGGTCTAATACATGCTGATGTATGTGGGCCTATGAACATAAGTGCCAGAGGAGGATACTACTACTTCATTACGTTTATAGATGACCTATCGAGGTATGGGTATGTCTATCTTATGAAGCATAAGTCAGAATCATTTGAAATATTCAAACAATTCCATGCTGAAGAAGAAAAATAAACTGAAAAGAATATTAAGATCCTTCGGTCAGATCGAGGAGGTGAATACCTCACCAGTGTGTTTCTGACAAATCTAGAAGAGAATGAAATTCTCTCACAATGGATCTCTCCTAAAATATCACAACATAATAGTGTGTCCGAGAGGAGAAATCAAACCTTGTTAGACATGATCCGATCCATGATGAACTTTTTCAATCTGCTAATATCTTTTTGGAGATATGCTCTAGAGACTGCCTGCTATATTTTGAATAAGGTGCCCAACAAGTCTGTCGATAAAATTTCATATGAGATATGGATTGGGCGTAAGCCGATGCTCTCACATCTTAGGGTTTGGGGGTGTCCAACTTATGTCAAGCATTTAAAGACAGATAAGCTTGGATCGAAGTTCGATAGATGCTTGTTCGTAAGGTACCCAAAGAAAATTAAAGGGTACTACTTCTACCTCACTGTAGAACAAAAGATGTTTGTCAACAGTCGGGCAGTCTTTTTGGAAAAAGAGTTCCTTGGTGAAGGAGCTAATACCTATAAAATTGAACTTGATGAAGTTCATGAGGTGGAAGGATCGACACATATAGAATTGAGTTTGATTGGTAAATCAAATTTGGAGCTAGTAGAGGCACTATTAAGGAGATCCGGTAGAGTACTACGTCAACCAGACAGATACTATGATTTTTTGGTCTGAGACGGTGATCATATTGAACTTGATGAGAATGATGTGGATCTGATCACCTATATGGAGGCCATGCAAAGGCCCGACTCTCAAAAATAGCTTGAGACCATGAAGTTTGAGATGGACTCCATGGAGATCAATAGTGTCTGGATACTAGTTGATCCATCCGAAAGGATAAAATTCATAGGATGTAAATAGATTTTCAAGAGAAAAAGAGAAGTGGACGGGAAGGTAGAGACCTATAAAGCCCATCTAGTTGCTAAGGATTACTGTTAGCATTATGGTATTGACTATGATGAGATGTTCTCTCCTGTGACAATGCTCAAGTCCATCTGGATTATGCTTGCTGTCACTGCACACTTAGATTATGAGATCTGGCAGATGGATGTCAAAGTTGCTTTTCTTAATGGAGAGCTAAAAGAAGAGGTATATATGATACAACTTGAAGGGTTCACATCCACAGATGAGTCGAAAGTGTGCAAGCTGAAAAGATCAATTTATGGACTTAAGCAGGCATTGAGGAGTTGGAACATATATTTTGATAAAATAATCAAAATGTATGGCTTCATTAGGAATGGAGAAGAGCCTTGCGTCTACAAATGGACTTCTAATTCTGTACTCATTTTTTTTATACTGTATGTGGATGACATACTGTTACCAGAAAATGACATCCCAGCTTTGCAGAGTGTGAAGCTATGGTTATCATCACAGTTCTCCATGAAGGACTTGGGAGAAGCATCCTACATCCTAGGGATGAAGATCTATAGGGATAGATCTAGAAGGTTGCTTGGATTGTCCCAATCCACATACATTGACACCTTGTTGAAGCGATTTAACATGGATAATTTCAAAAAAGACTATCTTCCGATAGACCATGGAATTAATCTTTCCAAGAAGGATTGTCCGACAACTCCTCAGAAAAGAGAGTGCATGAGCAGAATACTATATGCTTCGGTAGTAGGATCTATCATGTACGTTATGACATGTACAAGGTCAAATATGGTCTATTCACTAAGGGTAGTGAGTAGGTACCAGTCAGATTCGGATGAGAAGCATTGGAAGATTACAAAAGCAATTCTTAAGTATTTGAAAAATGCTAAAGACCAATGTCTTATCTATGGAGACTCTGATCTAAGACAATAGAAGCGTGTCAGGCTACATATTTACCTTAAATGGAGGAGCTATTTTCTAAAAAAGTTTCAAGCAACATACTGTGGCCGATTCTGTATGCGAAGCGGAATACATTGCTGCATCAGATACTGTAAAAGAGGCGATGTGTTTGCAAAAGTTTATTATCAAACTGGGAGTTGTACCTTCTATTGATGGTCCTGTCTTGCTGTATTGTGACAGCTCCAGTGCGATAGCTTAGGTGAAAGAACATAAGTCGCACCATCGCACTAAACATACTCTGCGCTGCTATCAGTTAGTGTGAGATATCGTGAACTGAGGTGATGTCGAGCTTCAGATGATCGACAGAAAGGAGAACCTAGCTGACCCCTTCACAAAAGCTCTCGGGATCAAAGAGTTCGATGACTTCAAATGAAAGATGGGTATAAGATACTGCCCCGATTGGCTTTAGTTCAAGTGGAAGTTGTTGAGAATTATGTCCTAAAACCAATCGTGTGATGATTTAGTTCATCCTTGTATATGAATTATTGATTATTGAATAATAATTATTCTGATATTTTTCATCACAAAGTGATATCTTCCTTGAACTCTTATACTGTGATGAAGTCCTTAGAACTATGCTAGTGTACGATAAAGAGAGGATTTATCATATAGTTCTTAAACAAGTTCACGACCAGATGATATGTCATTATGGAATGATGATGTTTATCGAGTGAAGGTCATTGTGTGCCATATGGGTTGATTGTCCTCTTAACCAAGGAGTATGGTGACATTGGTATGGAATACAGATGAGATGTAAGGGTACATCATTACTGAACAAGTGATTCACCTGCTAAGCATTCTGCTGTCAAGAGCTACTCGTGAAATATATGGGTATAAATATCCTTCAGGTCTGAGATCACTATAGTGACTTGCAAGCAACTCACTGTACTTTGGTGTCGAACTATCTGAATTTTTAATGCAGTGATGGAGGGCTACTGGATACAGTCAAGTACTTGCGAAGTCTGTGTGTGGATCAAAATAGAATTGACCCCTCCAGATTATTAGAGTTGATGTATCGCTGTATTTCAATTTAGTAAAGTCTTGACCAAGATAATCTATGAGATGGATTTGAAAGGTTGAAATATAATGTGGATGAAGAAATCTCGATTGATAGTTAACCTGAGACCATCCTAGAGCATCTAGGATCAAAAGGATGAATTATGCGGTAACCATGAGTATGGGTTCTAGAATATTCTTTTGTGATAATTCGATCTATCTGGATATTGAGAATCATTGCTAGATGGTATCTCAATTAATGCAGAAATTGGTTCTTGTGTTACCGACTTAGTGTTTGAATCTATGGAGTCACGCACACAAGTTAGACAAAGTAGGAAGGGATTGATCTATGTTTATATGTCTAATCTGAAAGTACTTGATTTGATTGAATATATAAGTTAACTTTATTGAGAATTGAGTTATGGGTCAAATGGGATTGAAAAGTTGACTATGTCTAGCTAGCACTATATGTGAGGTTCAGGTTCAATCTCGGGGATAAACAATTTCTATCTATGATCCATGAAACATGTTGGGTATAAAATCCCCCCCCCCGGTCGAAGTTTGTAAAGGATCGATCTTTCCAGGGCTCTTCCGGCTCTCGACCTTGTGCATGGTGCCTCTCTGAACCTCCTCGATCATCCAAACTTCTTCGATAGTGAACTTCTGCATTCATCTATCAGGCCGCCCCAAAGGCCCTCTAGGACTCACTATCTGCCAACCTTCTACAGCAACCGACCCCCTGAGTTTCTACCCCGAACTTCTCTCGGGCTTCGCCAGCATCCGAGCTTCCCCGATAATGTGATTTCTACAATAACCAGACTCCACCCGAGTTTCTACGGCGATCGACCACCCCCCGGATCCTAATCGAGCTCCCACGAGAACCGAACTTCTACTATGAGCGATCTACTCTGAGCTCCTACCGCAGGCTGGCTATCCGAGACGTCTACTGTAAGCAAATTTCATTCAAGCCTCTACCATAAACAAATTTCTTTCGAACATCTATTACAGGTAGACTTTAGTCGAGCTGCTCCGTAGCGAGTGGATTTTGGACGGACTACTACGATGAGACACCACTCCGAGCTTCCACGACAACTGGTCCTCGCCCGAGCTCCTATAATGGACGGTCCCCTCTCAACCTCTCACGAGAATAGGATCCCGTCCGAACTTCTCTAGCGGATGGATTCCGGACGAGCTTCTATAACGGACGAGCTCCAGCAGCTGGGTCCTTGCGATAGTCGATCGCCTATGATGTCTGTCGAGCCTCCCCCACGCTATCCGAAGTCCATCGCCGACCGACCTCCTACCAGGCTCCCCATAAAATCGAACTTCTCCGACGGACGATCTTCGGATGAGCCTCCATATCAGATAAATCCCAGATGGACTTCTCCGGACTCCGCTAACAGAAAACCTCCATCCGAGCTCCTACGACAGGCGATTCCCACCTGAAATGTCAGTGACCTCAGAACATCCAAGCCTCTCCCATAACGATGATGTGAAGAGCCATTCTACTTCATCGGGCATCCCAATCGAGCTTCAACCGATGGATCCGAACTCTCTGACAAGCCACGATAAGAGCCACCACCCTGCTCCACTCTCTGCAACGGATTCCACGCACCTCCATCACTCTCTGACAAGCCACGACAAGAGCCGCCACCCTGCTCCACTCTCTGCAATGGATTCCACGCAGCTCCACCACTCTCTGACAAGCCATGACAAGAGCCGCCACCCTGCTCCACTCTCTGCAATGGATTCCATGCAGCTCCACCACTCTCTGGCAAGTCACAACAACAGACACCACTCCACCCCCCGCAACAAGCTCCACGTGGCCCTGAACGACCCCTGACACCACTACTCTGAAAGGAATATGCCCTATAAGCCAATCAAAATGTATAAATAGATGGATATTTTTTATCTCCCGACAACTCATGTACTGATGTTTTAAATAAATAAAGGCATTTAGTTCATCATATGCTGCATCTTATTTTGATGAACCCCATAAATTAGGGCTATGGTTTTAGGGTTATGATGCGATCATACCAAGTGAGACCTAAAATCTTAAAACTCTAATTTTAAATATTCCTAGTCGATCGAACATTGAATAGGGGATCAATATTTTCGGTAAGACTGGTACATCCTGTGTATGCTCGACAGAGAGGATAATTGATCTCACAATTACTTGTGTATGACACTAATATAAGGATGTAAGTGTTCATTAGAGAATGAATTCACTGAATTGATCCAATTAAAGAATATCTGATGGAGTCTTATCTACATGTCAACAGATTTTTCTTATAGTGGGAATTATGCATGTAAATCTTTTGATCTGAGACTGCCGTAGAACCTTATAAGCATGAATCCATATTTTGGATCATACTCATTCATGATTTAATCATGTACGGGATGTTCTGGATATGATGGATTGCTTATGAAGGTTGTGAGTAGGTCAATATGGAAACGATCGCTCCTAGTAAGAGGAGATCGCATCCTATCTGCTTCAATCAAATAATGATTCAGGAAGACTTTGATCAAAGCATTATGAAAAATTA
Source organism: Elaeis guineensis (assembly GCF_000442705.2). Classification (NCBI taxonomy): domain Eukaryota; kingdom Viridiplantae; phylum Streptophyta; class Magnoliopsida; order Arecales; family Arecaceae; genus Elaeis; species Elaeis guineensis. The sequence goes on along the minus strand of NC_025998.2, from coordinate 93,961,759 downwards.
GAAATGGTTTCTAATGTTTCATAAATCGAATCATTATCAACAGAAATGTGAATATAAAAAAAATTGGGTTTGATATTTTTCCATACCCAAACTTATATTCGAGATGTAGGATGATCGTAAGATCAAGATGCACAGTAATTTTCCACTGAAGGGTATTTTTGATATTTTCATCAAAATTTCATATCTTCCAGGTAGACAAGATACGTTGCTAGACGTCAATCATGTCTTATGAGTTTGATCAAATTAAAGAGTTTAATTCGATCATTAATTAAAAGCTGTTCTGATTGATCAAAATGGTTCAGCTTGATTTGACCTAAATCGGCTAGATTGTGTTCTAATCAAATTAGTTTAAATTGTACCTGGATTCACTGCTGGCTAGATGTGGAACCCAATGGGTCACACACAAAGAGAATTGATCATGGGTTTAATTTGATTAAACCATGTTTGCAAGTTGAACATGCTAGCACATGTTGCAAACCCTAGCATTTAGATTTGAATTGAATTCGAATCGTGTTCCGATTTGGGCTAATTTAGAACCAATTTGAGCCAAATTGGATTTGGACTTGAAGTGGGTTTGAAGTGTTTTAATTGGGCTTGCTGTTGGGTGCCAAAAACCAGGGAACCACATGCCTAACAGTCTCTCTCTTGGCGTGTGGATTTGAATCCATGCGCATGAGCCACATGGCGCATGAATGGAGTTGGCGCCACCTTTAGATATGGTCTATCCTATTTTTCTCTGTAACTTTTATTCTACGAATATATTTCAGATGTCTTAGGAGGCACCTAAGAGTCCTTCTGAGTATTAAACTCATCGTAGAAGAATTAAGAGAAGGGATAAGGATTAAATCCATGTGCCACCTCTTGTAAGCGCCCCTTTGAAATTTCAAATGGGGAGATAAGTTTTAAATTATCCACGCCCCTTAATCTCTTGCACCATTCTTCAAGTTGGCACCATCTATCTTGGCCATTGGATGGGCTTCCTTCCAGATCCAAAGGCATGGGTTGATGGCACCAATAAGAGAAGCTTCGTGACTTCTCATCTGAACACCGTAAGTTAAGATCGAAGAGTCTTTCTGAAATAAGGCGTCTCTTCAACCCAACTTTGATGTACACATGGCATTTCTTAAATTATGGGGCATGAGAAATAGACAAGAGGCATGAGATAAATTGTAAGAGGGCATGAGATGTTTTGGATTGCACCTTTACGTGCAATATAAATAGGGGTGCACGCCGAGGAGTCTCGGGTATTCAGAAATCTTCTTTCTTTCTTACAAGAGGCTCTGCTTGTCCAATTTTCTTTATTCTTTCTCTCTAGCCTAGATAAGGTCCTGATAAAGGATAAAAAATCTTCCAAAAGGCTTAGAGAATTGGAATAAAAATTAAGGAGACAAAGAGCAAGAAAGAAAGGGAAGAAAAGGTCCAACAGTGTGACAGTAAAGCCAAGAAAGGAGGTTCTGCCCAAATTGCATTTAAATTCTGATAAATCAAAATTTAATTATAGAGTATTTTCTAATAAGTGCTAGAGAGTTGATTGAGTCCTCGTGTGGATCAATGTTGGAGGGTGAACATGTGGGCACCTGGTGGAAACCCAAACAGATTGCTGCCGGCAACTAAGCACAAATCAGGGTTTAGCGATAAGAGGTATGTTTCTATATTTTTTATTTGATATTAATGCATATTATATGGTTTAATTTTTGATAAGGTGATCTTGAAGTTAGGTTTTAATTTTATGATTTCATAATAATTGCTTTGAAATCCATGCTTCTGCCATTGCATTAAAACCTTTCAGTGGTATCAGAGCCACCTTGTTAGAATTAAATCATATGATGATATGTTAATGATTTAAAGACAATATTATAAATATGATATGATCATTATTTATGTTTTAATATGATTTTAATATGATGAGATCATATTCATTATTTCATAATTAAATCATGATGTATATAATTTTGGAATGTTGCTATGTAATATTGAATTGTGTTCACTATGATGCTATATGATGAGATCATATTCATTATTTCATAATTAAAATATGAAGTATATAATTATAGAATATTGCTTTTTCATATTGAATTGTGTTCACTATGATGCTATATGATGAGATCATATTCATTATTTCATAATTAAAATATGAAGTATATAATTATGGAATGTTGCTTTGTCATATTGAATTGTGTTCACTATGATGCTATATGATGAGATCATATTCATTATTTCATAATTAAAATATGATGTATATAATTATAGAATATTGCTTTGTCATATTGAATTGTGTTCACTATGATGCTATATGATGAGATCATATTCATTATTTCATAATTAAAATATGATGTATATAATTATGGAATGTTGCTTTGTCATATTGAAGTGTGTTCACTATGATGCTAATTTCTTTTATTCATGTATTTATTATGATATAGAAATTAAATATGCATTGAGACCTGAAAAACCCTCTGTAAAATGATATTAAGTTGTAGTGTAATTAACCAATAGCAGAACCAGTTGATGATGTCTAATTGATCAATCGGTGTCTAGAAAAGTGGTTCATGATTGGTAAAGAGAATGTGGTTTCTAATTGGTTCCGTTGTCTGACCTGGCCAAAATTTATTGGTGTCTAAGGAAAGCAACGAGGGGACCCCCACCTCTCTTCCACTTACCTGGCTGATTAGATTAATTTAATTCTTGACTGGGATGCTCGGTGTTATATTCACTATATTATGGCCTTCCTTCATGCTAGGACATTACTATGTCATGAACCATATTAGGTTTGTTGTGTAACCACAAGACCAATTATGAAAACTGACATAATATTGTTCTGGTGCATCGAGATGCTTACAGCAATTTTTTGAGTATAATGCTTTGTTGTGTAACCACAAAAGCATTTATATTCTATTTTGACTGTATTAAAATGAAGGGTCCTACTTAACTAAAACATTATGGTCTGTTGTGTAAACATAAGGCTATTAATGTTTTAGAGGCCAAGATTTTTTATTGAGAATTGCATGAGATGCAATTGGAAAGAGTTTCCTACTTTTAAACTTATAAAAGGTTTGTTGTGCAACCACAAGATCTTTTATAAGGAATTAGGGTCTCAATCCCACTAAAAAAATCAATCAGGGTTTTCTCAAACATCATACTAGAGGGTTATGATGTCTGATAAAAATAGTGGGAGACATAATAAAATTAAAGTCCTAATTTAATTGTGTATATCATCTTGAGTTGTTCGCTTATGTAATGTTCTTTATTATGTAGATTAATGGCTTCTTCACTTTCACTTCGCTTCATTTTGGATACAAATAAATTGACTGGTACCAACTATGTGGACTGGTTGAGAAATCTTAAAATAGTACTTAGTCAAGAGAAGCTTTCTTACATTCTCGATACCCCTGACATTGAGCCAGTTGGGGAGGATGCCACAGAGGAAGAAAAAACCACATATAGGATGTGGCAAAATGATTCTTTAACTGTCAAGTGTATCATACTTGCCTCTATGACAAATGAGTTACAGAGGCAGCATGATAGCATGGACACTCATTCCATATTGCTCAATTTAAAAGAGCTTTATGGAGAACAGAGTAGGACTGCAAGATATGAAATATCTAAGCAGTTATTCCATGCCAAAATGATAGAGGGGTCATCCGTACAAAACCATGTTCTGATGGTTATTGACCTGATCACTCGATTAGGTCAATTAGGTTTTGTTATGGATGGAGAGTTGAGTCAGGATCTAATCCTGCAATCACTTCCAGAATCATTTTCTCAGTTTGTCGTGAACTATCACATGAACAAACTGAATTCTTCCTTACCTGAGCTGTTAAATATACTCAAAACAGCAGAGAGCCATATCAAGAAGGATAAGGCTCCTCTTCTTCTTGTGGATGGGATCTCCAAGAAGAAGGCAGGCAAAAAGGGTTCTAAAAGGAGGCTGAACACTAAAGGTGGTATAAATAAGAGAAAGAAGGGAAAGAAGACCTCCGGACAGTCGACCTGCTTCCACTGCGGCAAGGCAGGTCATTGGAAAAGGAATTGCAAGGCTTATCTTGCTACAGTGAAGACTGGTGCAAATAATGCACCAAAAGGTATGTATGAGATACATACAATATTATCATTGAATTCTTCCATTTCAAACTCATGGGTATTAGATATTGCCTGTGATTTTCATATCTGCAAATCATTGCAGGGACTACAGAAAATTAGAAGTTTGAGGAAGGGAGACTTCGAGCTCTATGGTGCTGGAGGAGATTCTATCCAAGCAGAAGCTGTAGGGACATATATCTTGAAGTTTTCTTCTGGGAAGATCTTAGAGCTAACAAATTGTTATTACATGCCTAAGATCATTAGAAATATTGTATCTGTACCCTTGTTGATAAAACAAGGATATCAAATATCTGTAACGAGCAATGGTTGCTCGATTAATTTTTCTAATGAAATAATTTGTCATGGCATTTTTGATAATGGTTTGTTGACTCTATGCTTGAATGATAATATTTTTCATGTTGATGAAAATAGTAAACATAAGAGAGATAATGTAAATAATACCTTACTTTGGCATTGTCGACTTGGTCATATTAGTGAGACTAGGATTAACAAGTTGTACAAAGAAAAGTTCTTTGATTCTTATGATTGTGAATTATTAGGAACTTGTGAATCATGTCTCATGGGTAAAATGACCAAGACTTCATTTAGTGGACATGGAGATAGGACAAACGAGTTGTTAGGACTTGTACATACAGATATATGTGGCCCTATGACAACTCATGCCAGAGGTGGATACTCATATTTTATTACATTTACAAATGATTTATCTAGGTTTGGATATGTGTATCTTATGAAACATAAATCCGAAGTCTTTGATAAATTCAAAGAGTATCAAAGCATGGTCGAAAAATAAACTAGAAAAAGTATAAAAATCCTTCGATCTGATCGAGGAGGAGAATACTTATCCAATAAATTTTTAGACCATCTTAAAGCAAAGAGAATTATCTCTGGACACCTCCTTATACGCCATAATTAAATGGTGTACAATTAAATGGTCTAGTCGAAAGGAGGAACCATACCTTATTAGATATGGTACGATCCATGATGTGCTTCACTGAATTGCCTACTTCCTTCTGGGGTTATGCTTTGGAGACCGTAATAATTATCTTGAATAGAGTACCTTCTAAATCTGTATCTAGCACTCCATATGAAATATGGAGAGGTAAGAAGCCCAATCTTAAATATTTTAAGATATGGGGATGTTCAGCATATGTCAAAAGAAATTTTGGACATAAACTAGATACTAGAGCAGATAAATATTTGTTTGTAGGATATCCTAAGGATAGTATAGGATATCTATTCTACCACCCTACTGAACAAAAGGTATTTGTAAGTAGGCATGCCACTTTCATGGAGAAAGAATTTATCCTAGAAAGAGGCAGTAGGAGAAATATTGAAATTAATGAAGTTCAACAAAAATAAATAGATATTTCTCAACCAAATATTCACATAAATAAAGAAGAACTAGAACACATAACTCCTATCCATAGGTCAGAGAGGGTACGACATGTACCTATTAGGTATGGGTTCATTATTGAGAATAATGAAGCCCAAGTCATTGAGAATGACGAACCTTTGACCTATACAGAAGCTGTCATGAGTAAGGACTCAGACAGATGGCAGGATGCTATGAAATCTGAGATGGACTCCATGTACACCAACAAAGTATGGACTTTGGTTGATGCACCAGAAGGGGTAAACCCTATTGGGTGCAAATGGGTCTATAAGAAAAAGATTGGAGCAGATGGTCAAATAGAAACCTATAAAGCTAGATTGGTAGCTAAAGATTTCAGGCAAAAATAGGGTATTGATTATGATGAAACTTTTTCACCTGTTGCCATGCTCAAATCTATTCGGATAATGCTTGCAATAGCAGCATACTATGATTATGAAATATGGCAAATGGATGTGAAGACCGCCTTCTTGAATGGTTTTCTAGAAGAGGAGGTCTACATGTCATAGCCAGAGGGTTTTGTCTCAAATAACAGACCAAATCTAGTATGCATGCTTAAGAAATTCATTTATGAATTAAAGCAAGCCTCAAGGAGTTGGAACATCCGCTTTGATGTAACAATCAAAGAATTTGGCTTCATCAAAAATGTGGATGAACCTTGTGTGTATAAGAAGATTAGTGGGAGTGCCCTAGTTTTCTTGATTCTGTATGTAGATGACATACTCCTTATTGGGAATGATATCCCAATGTTACAAACAGTCAAATTATGGCTATCAAATAAGTTTTTCATGAAAGACTTGGGGGAGGCATCCTATATACTTGGTATAAAGATCTATAGAGATAGATTTAAAAAGATGCTAGGCTTATCTCAGTCTAAGTACATTGACTTAATACTGAAAAGATTCAGTATGAATGAAAGTAAAAGAGGTTATTTACCCATGAGTCAAGGCATACATCTCTCTAAGAAGATGTCTCCTAAGACAACTGAAGAGAGAAATAGAATGAGTTTTATTCCTTATGCTTCGGCTGTAGGATCAATAATGTATGCTATGTTATGTACCAGGCCTGATATAGCTTATGCCTTAGGCATAGCCAGTAGATTTCAGACTGATCCAGGAGAGGATCATTGGAAGGCTGTGAAAAATATTTTAAAGTACTTAAGAAGGACTAAGGATATTTTTCTTATATATGGTGGATATGATCTTAAACTAGAAGGATACTCTGATTCTAGTTTTCAATCAGACCCAGATGATAGCAAATCCATTTCAGGGTATGTCTTTACTTTGAATGGTGGAGCAGTGAGTTGGAAGAGTTCTAAGAAGCAAACAGTAGCTGACTCAACCACAGAGGCAGAACACATAGCTGCAAGTGAAGCTACCAAGGAAGCTATCTGGATGAAGAAGTTCATCACTGAATTGGGCATTGTTCCCGACATTGAGAACCCAGTATCACTTTATTGTGATAATACTGGAGCAGTTGCTCAAGCAAAGGAACCCAGGTCTCATCATAAATCCAAGCACATTTTGAGATGCTTCCATCTCATTCGTGAAATAATTGAAAGACAAGATGTTATTATTGAATGAGTAGACACAAAGAACAACATAGCGGATCCATTCACTAAAGCTTTACCACAGCAGCAATTCGATCGCCATCTCGATTGTATGGGGTTGAAATATAAGGGAGATTGGCTTTAGTGCAAGTGGAAGATTGAAAGGAATATGCCCTATAAGCCAATCAAAATGTATAAATGATAGATATTTTTTATCTCCCGACAACTCATGTACTGATGTTTTAAATAAATAAAGGCATTTAGTTCATCATATGCTGCATCTTATTTTGATGAACCCCATAAATTAGGGCTATAGTTTTAGGGTTATGATGCGATCATACCAAGTGAGACCTAAAACTTTAAAACTCTAATTTTAAATATTCCTAGTCGATGGAACATTGAATAGGGGATCAATGTTTCCGGTAAGACTGGTACATCCTGTGTATGCTCGACAGAGAGGGTAATTGATCTCACAATTACTTATGTATGACACTAATATAAGGATGCAAGTGTTCATTAGAGAATAAATTCACTGAATTGATCCAATTAAAGAATATCTGATGGAGTCTTATCTACATGTCAACAGATTTTTCTTATAGTGGGAATTATGCATGTAAATCTTTTGACCTGAGACTGCCGTAGAACCTTATAAGCATGAATCCATATTTTGGATCATATTCATTCATAATTTAATCATGTACGGGATGTTCTGGATATGATGGATTGCTTATGAAGGTTGTGAGTAGATCAATATGAAAATGATCGCTCCTAGTAAGAGGAGATCGCATCCTATCTGCTTCAATCAAATAATGATTCAGGAAGACTTTGATCAAAGCATTATGAAAAATTAGAAATAGTTTCTAATGTTTCATAAATTGAATCATTATCAAGAGAAATGTAAATATAAAAAAAATTGGGTTTGACATTTTTCCATACCCAAACTTATATTCAGGATGCAGGATGATCGTAAGATCAAGATGCACAGTAATTTTCCACTGAAGGATATTTTTGGTATTTTCATCAAAATTCTATATCTTCCAGGTAGACATGATACATTGCTAGACGTCAATCATGTCTTGTGAGTTTGATCAAATTAAAGAGTTTAATTCGATCATTAATTAAAAGCTATTCTGATTGATCAAAACGGTTCAGCTTGATTTGACCAAAATCGGCTAGATTGTGTTCTAACCAAATTAGTTTAAATTATACCTGGACTCACTGCTGGCTAGATGTGGAACCCAATGGGTCACACACAAAGAGAATTGATCATGGGTTTAATTTGATTAAACCATGTATTCAAGTTGAACATGCTAGCACATGTTGCAAACCCTAGCATTTAGATTTGAATTGAATTCGAATCGGGTTTCGATTTGGGCTAATTTAGAACCAATTTGAGCCAAATTAGATTTAGTCTCGAAGTGGGTTCGAAGTGTTTTAATTGGGCTTGCTGTTAGATGCTAAAAACCAGGGAACCACATGCCTAAGAGTCTCTCTCTTGGCGTGTGGATTTGAATCCATGCGCATGAACCACATGGCGCATGGATGGAGTTGGCGCCACCTTTAGATAAGGTCTATCCTATTTTTCTCCGTAACTTTTATTCTACGAATGTATTTCAGATGTCTTAGGAGGTGCCTAAGAGTCCTTCTGAGTATTAAACTCATCGTAGAAGAATTAAGAGAAGGGATAAGGATTAAATCCATGTGCCACCTCTTGTAAGCGCCCCTTTGAAATTTCAAATGGGGAGATAAGTTTTAAATTATCCACGCCCCTTAATCTCTTGCGCCATTCTTCAAGTTGGCACCATCTATCTTGGCCATTGGATGGGCTTCCTTCCAGATCCAAAGGCATGGGTTGATGGCGCCAATAAGAGAAGCTTCGTGACTTCTCATCTGAACACCGTAAGTTAAGATCGAAGAGTCTTTCTGAAATAAGGTGTCTCTTCAACCCAACTTTGATGTACACATGGCATTTCTTAACTTATGGGGTATGAGAAATAGACAAGAGGCATGAGATAAATTGTAAGAGGGTGTGAGATGTTTTGGATTGCACCTTTACATGCAATATAAATAGGGGTGCACGCCGAGGAGTCTCGGGTATTCAAAAATCTTCTTTCTTTCTTACAAGAGGCTCAGCTTGTCCAATTTTCTTTATTCTTTCTCTTAGACTAGATAAGGTCCTGATAAAGGACAAAAAATCTTCCAAAAGGCCTAAAAAATTGGAATAAAAATTTAGAAGACAAGGAGCAAGAAAGAAAGGGAAGAAAAGGTCCAACAGTGTGACAGCAAAGCCAAGAAAGGAGGTTCTGCCCAAATTGCATTTAAATTCTGATAAATCAGAATTTAATTGTAGAGTATTTTCTAATAAGTACTAGAGAGTTGATCGAGTCCTCGTGTGGATCAACGTTGGAGGGTGAACACGTGGGCACCTGGTAGAAACCCTAACAGATTGCTGCCGGCAACTAAGCACAAATCAGGGTTTAGCGATAAGAGGTATGTTCCTATATCTTTTATTTGATATTAATGCATATTATATGGTTTAATTTCTGATAAGATGATCTTGGTGTTAGGTTTTAATTTTATGATTTCATAATAATTTCTTTGAAATCCGTGCTTCCACCATTGCATTAAAACCTTTCATACTCTCCGTAACAAACTCCACGCGACCCCAAACGGTCCACTACCAGACGGTTACAGACGTCGCTGTCGATCAATTGTACCCTCCATCTATAAATAAGGACCTCCAGATATGTTCTTCTCTAAGCTCAAGAACTCTATCTTGAAACTCTACCTAATTTTTTGCTCGAGCACTCCATTTCTGTTGGAGCAGAGTACTGACTTGAGTGTCGGAGGGTCTTGCCGGAGCACCCCCAACTCCGATTTAGACTTTCTTTGCCAGTCCTGATGGCGGTCGCGGTCATCCCAGCTCCAGCTTCTCTGGCTTCGATGGAATTCTACACCAACAGAATTGGTGCTAGAGGAAGGGGATTGTGTCTTCGCGGTACCCTTGTTCTTAAAGGAGTGCTCAACGAGACCGATTCTGATCATCTTCTCCGACATCCTCTTCTCCTTCCTCTACTAGATATTCACCCGATGCCTCCCCGCAAAGCATCCACCAGACGATCCACGGCCTCCGCGGCCAGATCTCAGGCTCCGGCCTCACCTCCAGTTTCCCAGGCTCCTCCTCCTCCTCCGATGGTGGCGGTCGATGTGGAGCAATTCGACCTGCTGGTTCAGTAGGTCAGAGGCCTCGCTGAAGCGGTGCAAGCCATGCAATAGCAACAATAGCTGCAGGCGTCGGTGCGGTTGGAAAGAATGTCGTCAGAATTCCAAAATTCGACGGTAGGGTGGGCCACTTGGGCCAGTCACCCCATCTTTCCCGAAAAGATGAATCGAGGGTGGAGAGCCCTCAGTCCGATCATGATTCTACTCCTGGAAGATCTCTACCTCTATTCTGCCAGAAGACCCTCGAGACCCGCAGTCGAGAGGATTTTCTGGATCGAAGGCTCTAGGAGATGAACCGACAGATCGAGAAACTCCGCCACGCTCCCCCCGCTTACGGTGAGGACATTTGTACTGACCTTCCCTTCTCTCAAATGATCATGCAGGAACCGATCCCGCCAAACTTCAAGCTCCCTTAATTCGAAAGCTACGATGGGACCTCGGACCCAGTCGACCACCTGGAGGCCTTTCGGACAATGATGCTGCTCTATGGCGTGCCAGATGCCATCCTGTGTCGAGCTTTTCCATCCACCCTGAAGGGGCAGCAAGGAACTGGTACTCGACGTTGAAGCCGGGCACCATCTTTTCCTTTGATCAGATGAGCCACCAGTTTGTGGCTCATTTTGTTGGCAGCTGGCATCTCCGGAGAGGTTCGAAGTCCCTCATCAACATCAAGCAGAGGGAGGGGGAGTCCATCCGGGCTTATGTCAACCGTTTCAATGTCGCTGCGTTGGAGGTCCGAAACTTGGATCAATCGATCGTGATGGCCGCTTTGAAAGGCGGCCTTTAAAGAATGACCTTTTGTTCTCCCTAGAAAAGAAGTACCCCAGGGATTTTGCCGATTTGCTGGCTCGGGCCGAAGGGTATGCCCGAGCAGAAGAAGCCTTCAAGATAAGGACGAAGAGACTGCGAGAGAGCGACAGGTGGGAGACTCGAGCAAGCCCGCAGTCGAAAAAGGGCCGAGTGAAACTCGGCCACGTTCTCGAACTCCTCCCAGACATAGGCACGTCCGGACTCCTCCCCGGGCTCGTAAACAGAGGAGCCCAGACCATCGAGTTTGGTGAGGCTCTCCTCCGGGAAGATTTCACAGCTACGCCCCTCTCAACGCATCAAAAACTCAAGTGCTGATGGAGGTTAGAGAGCAGCTCCCAAGGCCAGAGAGGATGCGCTCGCACCCAGGAAAGCACAACCTGAACAAATTCTGCCTCTATCATCGTGACCATGGCCACGATATGGAGGAATGTATTCAGCTCTGAGATGAGATCGGAAGCTCATCAGACGAGGTCGACTCGACAGATTCATTCGACGCCGACCTGAAGGAAGAGAAGATCGGTCTAGGGCCCTGCCGGCAGTCGGAACCACCAAGGAGGGAGGAGCAGCCAGAAGATCGGCCTCCAATTGGAATATCAACTCTATCTCGGGGGACCCCAGTGGGAGCAGACCTTCCACAGCTATAGGGTTTGAAAACCTATGAATGTATTACCAACAACTTTGTCCTGAATGAAAATTCTTTTCATATTCACACATTTTTTTTTGTATGGTTTATAACGATAGGAGATAACTCCCCCATACAAACAAAATTAAGTGAAGATAACATGAGCAAAGTCGAAGGCCCGATTTCTTAAAGAACTGGATAGAGGGAGAGGCCCTTAC